>NC_134400.1:39975517-40043044 GCF_050003625.1 Haematobia irritans | reverse complement strand
ATTAAATTAAATTAAATTAAATTAAATTAAATTAAATTAAATTAAATTAAATTAAATTAAATTAAATTAAATTAAATTAAATTAAATTAAATTAAATTAAATTAAATTAAATTAAATTAAATTAAATTAAAGTAAATTAAATTAAATTAAATTAAATTAAATTAAATTAAATTAAATTAAATTAAATTAAATTAAATTAAATTAAATTAAATTAAATTAAATTAAATTAAATTAAATTAAATTAAATTAAATTAAATTAAATTAAATTAAATTAAATTAAATTAAATTAAATTAAATTAAATTAAATTAAATTAAATTAAATTAAATTAAATTAAATTAAATTAAATTAAATTAAATTAAATTAAATTTAAATTAAATTAAATTAAATTAAATTAAATTAAATTAAATTAAATTAAATTAAATTAAAATTAAATTAAATTAAATTAAATTAAATTAAATTAAATTAAATTAAATTAAATTAAATTAAATTAAATTAAATTAAATTAAATTAAATTAAATTAAATTAAATTAAATTAAATTAAATTAAATTAAATTAAATTAAATTAAATTAAATTAAATTAAATTAAATTAAATTAAATTAAATTAAATTAAATTAAATTAAATTAAATTAAATTAAATTAAATTAAATTAAAATTAAATTAAATTAAATTAATTAAATTAAAATTAAATTAAATTAAATTAAATTAAATTAAATTAAATTAAATTAAATTAAATTAAATTAAATTAAATTAAATTAAATTAAATTAAATTAAATTAAATTAAATTAATTAAATTAAATTAAATTAAATTAATTAAATTAAATTAAATTAAATTAAATTAAATTAAATTAAATTAAATTAAATTAAATTAAATTAAATTAAAATTAAATTAAATTAAATTAAATTAAATTAAATTAAATTAAATTAAATTAAATTAAATTAAAATTAAATTAAATTAAATTAAATTAAATTAAATTAAATTAAATTAAATTAAATTAAATTAAATTAAATTAAATTAAATTAAATTAAATTAAATTAAATTAAATTAAATTAAATTAAATTAAATTAAATTAAATTAAATAAATTAAATTAAATTAAATTAAATTAAATTAAATTAAATTAAATTAAATTAAATTAAATTAAATTAAATTAAATTAAATTAAATTAAATTAAATTAAATAAATTAAATTAAATTAAATTAAATTAAATTAAATTAAATTAAATTAAATTAAATTAAATTAAATTAAATTAAATTAAATTAAATTAAATTAAATTAAATTAAATTAAATTAAATTAAAATTAAATTAAATTAAATTAAATTAAATTAAATTAAATTAAATTAAATTAAATTAAATTAAATTAAATTAAATTAAATTAAATTAAATTAAATTAAATTAAATTAAATTAAAATTAAATTAAATTAAATTAAATTAAATAAATTAAATTAAATTAAATTAAATTAAATTAAATTAAATTAAATTAAATTAAATTAAATTAAATTAAATTAAATTAAATTAAATTAAATTAAATTAAATTAAATTAAATTAAATTAAATTAAATTAAATTAAATTAAAATTAAATTAAATTAAATTAAATTAAATTAAATTAAATTAAATAAATTAAATTAAATTAAATTAAATTAAATTAAATTAAATTAAATTAAATTAAATTAAATTAAATTAAATTAAATTAAATTAAATTAAATTAAATTAAATTAAATAAATTAAATTAAATTAAATTAAATTAAATTAAATTAAATTAAATTAAATTAAATTAAATTAATTAAATTAAATTAAATTAAATTAAATTAAAATTAAATTAAATTAAATTAAATTAAATTAAATTAAATTAAATTAAATTAAATTAAATTAAATTAAATTAAATTAAATTAAATTAAATTAAATTAAATTAAATTAAATTAAATTAAATTAAATTAAATTAAATTAAATTAAATTAAATTAAATTAAATTAAATTAAATTAAATTAAATTAAATTAAATTAAATTAAATTAAATTAAATTAAATTAAATTAAATTAAATTAAATTAAATTAAATTAAATTAAATTAAATTAAATTAAATTAAATTAAATTAAATTAAATTAAATTAAATTAAATTAAATTAAATTAAATTAAATTAAATTAAATTAAATTAAATTAAATTAAATTAAATTAAATTAAATTAAATTAAATTAAATTAAATTAAATTAAATTAAATTAAATTAAATTAAATTAAATTAAATTAAATTAAATTAAATTAAATTAAATTAAATTAAATTAAATTAAATTAAATTAAATTAAATTAAATTAAATTAAATTAAATTAAATTAAATTAAATTAAATTAAATTAAATTAAATTAAATTAAATTAAATTAAATTAAATTAAATTAAATTAAATTAAATTAAATTAAATTAAATTAAATTAAATTAAATTAAATTAAATTAAATTAAATTAAATTAAATTAAATTAAATTAAATTAAATTAAATTAAATTAAATTAAATTAAATTAAATTAAATTAAATTAAATTAAATTAAATTAAATTAAATTAAATTAAATTAAATTAAATTAAATTAAATTAAATTAAATTAAATTAAATTAAATTAAATTAAATTAAATTAAATTAAATTAAATTAAATTAAATTAAATTAAATTAAATTAAATTAAATTAAATTAAATTAAATTAAATTAAATTAAATTAAATTAAATTAAATTAAATTAAATTAAATTAAATTAAATTAAATTAAATTAAATTAAATTAAATTAAATTAAATTAAATTAAATTAAATTAAATTAAATTAAATTAAATTAAATTAAATTAAATTAAATTAAATTAAATTAAATTAAATTAAATTAAATTAAATTAAATTAAATTAAATTAAATTAAATTAAATTAAATTAAATTAAATTAAATTAAATTAAATTAAATTAAATTAAATTAAATTAAATTAAATTAAATTAAATTAAATTAAATTAAATTAAATTAAATTAAATTAAATTAAATTAAATTAAATTAAATTAAATTAAATTAAATTAAATTAAATTAAATTAAATTAAATTAAATTAAATTAAATTAAATTAAATTAAATTAAATTAAATTAAATTAAATTAAATTAAATTAAATTAAATTAAATTAAATTAAATTAAATTAAATTAAATTAAATTAAATTAAATTAAATTAAATTAAATTAAATTAAATTAAATTAAATTAAATTAAATTAAATTAAATTAAATTAAATTAAATTAAATTAAATTAAATTAAATTAAATTAAATTAAATTAAATTAAATTAAATTAAATTAAATTAAATTAAATTAAATTAAATTAAATTAAATTAAATTAAATTAAATTAAATTAAATTAAATTAAATTAAATTAAATTAAATTAAATTAAATTAAATTAAATTAAATTAAATTAAATTAAATTAAATTAAATTAAATTAAATTAAATTAAATTAAATTAAATTAAATTAAATTAAATTAAATTAAATTAAATTAAATTAAATTAAATTAAATTAAATTAAATTAAATTAAATTAAATTAAATTAAATTAAATTAAATTAAATTAAATTAAATTAAATTAAATTAAATTAAATTAAATTAAATTAAATTAAATTAAATTAAATTAAATTAAATTAAATTAAATTAAATTAAATTAAATTAAATTAAATTAAATTAAATTAAATTAAATTAAATTAAATTAAATTAAATTAAATTAAATTAAATTAAATTAAATTAAATTAAATTAAATTGAATTGAATTGAATTGAATTGAATTGAATTGAATTGAATTGAATTGAATTGAATTGAATTGAATTGAATTGAATTAAATTAAATTAAATTAAATTAAATTAAATTGAACTTAATTAAATTAAATTAAATTAAATTGTTGGATGGGAATTATTTCAAAAATGGCAAATAATTGTTGCCCAACGTTGGGCGCCAATTCATATCAATTTATAAAATTTTCCATAGTTCTTTCCACTGTAAGGCATGAATATAATCCACCTTCTAAACTTTTATGCTATCTAGCCCTCCCCCCCTTCGCACTATATAAACCATTTGCTAGGCTAATAAATGGCCAAGGCGTCGTAATAAACCAACAAACACTACCCCAGAGAATCAGGTTAAAGTTCAATGACTTGTGGATGCATGGCATAGACTAAACATATTCACATTGAGTACCATGACAAGGCAAGGATATGGGGCTAGCTCTCCTTTTCCCTCACAAAAAAAAAAATTAAAAATAAAAAATAATTATGGAACGTGGGTTAGTACTATGGGTGTTTATAGAAAAAAAAAAAACAACAACAACGTTTACCTACGCACTATTGTAAGAAGAGGATGGATGACCTATTACAGTGAAACCTCTGAAAGGTGGACGCTCACGGTCGCCTAAATCTTTTCTACATTTGGGAGGTGTCCACGTATGAGAGGGTAATTTTAATGTGTTAAAATAGCAAACGTCCCTAGAAATCTGTTCAAGTTTGGGTGGTGTCCGGTTTTCAGAGTTTCCAAGTTTGAGAGGTTTCACTGTATTCCATTGTGGTTGTTTGTGCAGGTGCTTCCTGGTTTTTTGATTGGTTTCCTAAATCCTCTATCCTAATATTCTAGCACTAAATAAGCCATATTATTATGGCCTAGTATGGTGGGATATGATGGTTTAGTTATACTACCACACCGAAAACATAAAAACTGAGAGTGTCATGAGAAATAAAAATTTTCTGAGGACTTAATCACCTCCCATGGTTATTATTTCCTCTACAAAAATCGAGTCCCAATATTCTGGGTAGTTATGGGTGGTCCCAAGCATTTTTAGCCAAATACCTTTGAAATCAAGCAACCACTAACCCATAAATAGCCCAGCAAATTTTTTAACAGAAACCCCTTCCTCACCCCCATTTGTATATGTGTGTGTGTGCGAGTGATTTTTTTCGCTTCGCAATTTATCATGTACTGCTGGCCTCCATGCAATTGACGTCATTCTCTGCTTGGTTCTATGCAATACGAGCTCAGACCCAAGTAGACAATAACCTCGAGTTCATTTACCTTTTGGTGGTTACAACATTCTGGCCATGATGATAATGATGATGATTGTGACGATGATGGGGCTGATGACGTTGCCAATGTTGATGTTGCAGCTACTGTTAAAAAATTGCATATTCTCTCAGAGTGTGTAAGGTACATATTTATAGTATATCATCTCTCTCTCTCTCTCTCTTGGTGTCTCTAGGTGAACTAAATTTTTAAGTCCTTATAAAAATTAGAGGCGACTTTCTTGGAAGCAAAGGTCCTCTTAAACAAATTTATTAAGTATAAATTTATTTTTATTATTTTTATCTTTGATTTATATGCTAACTCTGGGCATATATAAAATTGCAATTTTGGTTAATAAATATTAAAATGATATTAAAAATAAATTTCGGCATGTCTAAAAATAATTTTCTTTTTACTTAACAAATTACATTGAATTTCAAATATTTTCAAGGCCTAAAATCGGATCCACCCTAAATAATACCTTTTAATATTTCTTTTTCGGGAATTTTTAATTGGAATTATTCCAAGAAACCCAAAAAATGTTCATGGCTTCATAGCCTTTTAATATGCTAATCTTTGATGAATTTTGCCTCACTTTCTGTGTAGAAAAATAAATTTTAAAAATTCATGCGACGGCATACAAATGTATTCCCAATAAATTCTTAAGCCAAAGATCTCTACGGAAAGCTTCTGTTCTAAATTTTACCTATAGTTTATTACTAGCTATATACCATACAAAAATCCTAGTAAAACTCCTTTCACACCAACCTAATACAAGACCAGAGAAATTTTTGTTGTGTGTTGTGCTGATTATGTCTCCATTACTTCCGATGCTGTTGACGTCGTCGTCGTGTTAATGCCGTCGCTAATAACGATGATAATTACGATGAATGATGCTGTAACTAAGTTCATTGCCCTCGTATATGGGGGTTGTGATGATGTTAAATTTCTGCTCTCACTTTCTACGAGAACATGTTGGCTGCTACCAGCTGCTGTTTCTTCCTCTATATATCATGTCTTTGTTAAATAATGAAATGAGGAGCCATAGTCATGGAGACACACACCGAGAGAGAAAGAGTTAACGAGAGAATATAAGCCCACAGCATTCATAATCTCAGTGTGAACTCAATTCATTTTGTTGTGAGACAACAGGAATGCAAGCTAACATGGGTAGTGGTGTGTTGTTGTATTTATGTTGGTGTGGAAAGGAGAGATGTAGGACCCCCCTTAGTTGATGCTGCAGCATATTTTTTTTTGTGTTGCATTTGTGCTAGCTTGATGCTAGTTTAGCACTTTTAGTTGAATTGAAGCTACTGAACTCATTATGATCAACACCATCATCATTATCATCATTATTTACTATACTACAAAGATAAAGAAGAAGCACAAACACACACATACTACTACCAGCCAGTGTAAAAAAAAAACAACTTAGCTGAGTTCATTCACTTCACTTTTCTTCTCAGGAGTTGGTGAGAGGGGGGAGATGAGTAACTGGTTCACTACCTTTGTATGGCCGATTCTTTGCAAAAACATAACTAGACTGACTCTGTAAACATGTAAATCCATGGGATCCCCGAAATTAGGAATTTAATATTCTTTTTCTAATATATTGAGTTATTTATTAGAAAACACTTAAATATATAGTAAATGTGTGAAATTTCTAAATATATTTGAAGAAAATTCTTTTCACAATTTTTAGAATTACATGTCCGTCCATTTATACATCTGATGAAAACAATACAAATTTATTATAACCCTGCCAACATTTGGGTGATAGTTTTATCGCCTTTCGCTAAGATGTCACTATTTCGGATCGCCAGGAAGTTTTCTGGCAGTAAAATCTCAAGCACAGCAACAATAAAAACAACTATCGCGTGGGGTGTTTCCGTTTCGAAACAAATTCGACTCTAACAGCGATCAAAAATCTAAATATAGACTCCATGCATCGACATAGCTAATTTTTCAATAGCACCTCTCTGAGAGTACATGTGTGTAAAAAGCCACTATCAACCATCGAGCGTGGGTGGCACAGAGGGAGAGCCTCTGACTTGAAAACGAAAGGTTCCGAGTTCAATGCTCGGTGCATCCGATCATCATTTTTATTTTTTAAAAAATAACTATCGCTTTTCTAACTACTTTTAGTCACTGGTTCGATTCCCCGAGAACACTATCGCGTAGTGGGACATTTGTTCCCGAATGGGGACCCTAATTCGATAAGAAGATGATATCGCCTGCGAAAGTTTTATCTTCCGTGGCGAAACTACTTCGATACACTTTCGATAGAAAATGTTTGCAGGGAATTGATTTATTATATTTTATATAAAATTCGTTTTATTATATTAAAGATAAAGAAAGATTAAATAAAAAAATTGTTTCTATTTTGAGTTTAGTTTTTTTTTCTAGAATTTTCCAAAAAAAATTTTATTCATATAATTTATTTATTATATTAAATATAAATTTATTATTATTATATTAAATATACAGACAAATTCAATAAAAATTGTTAATTACTATTATATATTATTATATCATGTATAAAGAAAAACTAAATAAAAAATTTGTTTCTAGTTTGAGTTTAGGTTTTTTTCTAGAATTGTCCAAATATTTTTTAATTCATATAATTTATTTATTATTATATTATATAATATTTTTTTATTAGTATATTAAATGTATATTAAACATTAAATAAAAATTTAATTTGAGTATTTTGAGTTTATTTTTTTTTTGTTCCAGAATTTTCCAAATATTTTTTTTTATATTCATGTTACGTTTCGAAGACATAAGAGTTAAATAATTCTTAATGGGTCATTGAACCATACATGGATGGTTAGCTCAAGTGAACTCTGTAGTATGTTCATATTTTTATGCACATGCATATAGTAGGCTATCGTTTTGTTGTATGTGCAAAATGCACTTTATCTAATTCCTCCTGGAACTACACTCACTCAACTCTCTCTCTGTCTCTATGTCTCTGTCTCAACAAGAATCATAGAGCTCCAATTTAGCTATAAACACTCAATTTGTAAAGTCTCCCCATTGAGGCTTGTACTTATTGCTAAATGGAGAGAGTGAGCGAGAGTCTGAGAGTATAAGTAACATATTACTCATACGACGTAATGTTATTGAATGAATTTCAAATATTGTAACACCAACCAAGCTCTCCCACTCTTTGGCTAGCATATACTAATGAACCCTACACTGACGATGATGAAGAGATTTTGATGAGTATAAAATTTGAGGTGACTGTTGTTGTTTTTGATTTTCTACATTGCTTTTGAAAAGCAAAACTCTAGCAAACTACAGAAACACCAACAACAACAACAACGACGACGGCAACTACGACGAAAACAACAGAGCAAAAAAGAGCTCCACATTTCGAGGTTTTTGACCGAAATGTGGGTCACGACAATGGCGAGTTCGATGAACTAAACAATCATCAGCCATCGTTGTCGTCGTTCTGTATGTATGTTCGTTCGCTCGTTTGTTGGTTAGTTGTTTGTTTCGTTTCGTTTTTTTTTTTTGTTTTCTTCGAACTTCTGTGTGTGCAAATGAATGCATGTACGTATGTACGTTCGTATATTGCCTGAGTTTTGCCCACCCATAAGGCAATTTTGGGTGTGTGTGTATGTGTGTCTGTTTATTCGTATGCCTTAGTTGCTCGTTCGGTCGTCACAAAACCCTGCAAACATTTTCTATCGAAAGTGTATCGAAGTAGTTTCACCCTGGAAGATAAAACTTTCATAGGCGATATCATTTTCTTATCGAGTAAGTGTCCCCGTTCGGGAACAAATGTCCCACTACGCGATAGTGTTCTCGGGGAATCGAACCAGTGACCAAAAGAGGTCAAAAAAGCGATAGTTATTTTTTAAACATAAAAATGATGGTCGTCCGCACCGAGCTTTGAACTCGGAACCTTTCGTTTTCAAGTCAGAGGCTCTCCCTCTGTGCCACCCACACTCGTTGGTTGATAGTGGCTTTTTACACACATGTACTCTCAGAGAGGTGCTATTGAAAAATTAGCTATGTCGATGTATGGAGTCTATATTTAGATTTTTGATCGCTGTTAGAGTCGAATTTGTTTCGAAAAGGAAACACCCCACGCGAGAGTTGTTTCTATTGTTGCTGTGCTTGAGATTTTACTACCAGAAAACTTCCTAGCGATACGAAATAGTGACATCTTAGCGAAAGACGATAAAACTATCACCCAAATGTTGGCAGGGAAGTCCCCAATAAACCATATTAAAATACAATACACATACGTCTTCGTCATATTACGTTGAAAATTTGCCTCTCATTTGGTATATGTACGTACATACGTATGTTTGTACGTTTCTTTATTTGTTGTTTTTCGATTTTGAATGATTATTAATGATATTGAGAGTTTGGTTGTTTCTCTTAATAGTGGGTGATTGATAGAGGAGATCACCACACTCATCGCACACACAAAGCCTAATATGAATTGTTGGTTAATGGAAATGAAAACGGTTGGCGGAGGGGGTGTGTTAGTAAGGGCATGATGTAGTAGGCTATTGTATAATACTTAATGACTTATTTACACGTTTGATTTTGTTGTTGTGAGATGTGAAGGAAATAATATTTGACATTTTACCATTGAGAAAAAAAAATAAAAAACAAAAAAAGGCAAATATCCTTATATGAGTAAAGCGACAAAAAGAAGGTTCTTTTCTAAGTTTAGTTTAATTCGTTTTAAATAAAATAAAATAACATTAAATAAAATAAAATTATAAATTAAATTAAATTATAAATTATAAATTATAAATTAAATTAAATTAAATTAAATTAAATTAAATTAAATTAAATTAAATTAAATTAAATTAAATTAAATTAAATTAAATTAAATTAAATTAAATTAAATTAAATTAAATTAAATTAAATTAAATTAAATTAAATTAAATTAAATTAAATTAAATTAAATTAAATTAAATTAAATTAAATTAAATTAAATTAAATTAAATTAAATTAAATTAAATTAAATTAAATTAAATTAAATTAAATTAAATTAAATTAAATTAAATTAAATTAAATTAAATTAAATTAAATTAAATTAAATTAAATTAAATTAAATTAAATTAAATTAAATTAAATTAAATTAAATTAAATTAAATTAAATTAAATTAAATTAAATTAAATTAAATTAAATTAAATTAAATTAAATTAAATTAAATTAAATTAAATTAAATTAAATTAAATTAAATTAAATTAAATTAAATTACATTAAATTAAATTAAATTAAATTAAATTAAATTAAATTAAATTAAATTAAATTAAATCCAAAATAAAATTAAATTAACTCAAAACTAAATTAAATTCAAGCTAAATTAACGAGATAAACAAAATTAAATATATATTTAATATCATTTAAAAAAGTTTAAAAGAAATTAAGATAGTGTCTTTAAAAAAATTGTCGATTTTTTTCGAATTTTAAATAACATAATGTGTCAAAAAAGCAGTTTTTTCTTTCTTTTTTTCGTATAATATTTCTTAGTTTTAATTGAAAATATTGAGATTAATAATATTTATAATTATTATGTATTTTTATTATAAGTTTTTTGTTTTCTATAAATTTATTTCAACTGATAACTTAGTTTAGTTAGTTGTTGCCTTTAGTTCAATTCATTTGGTGTTGTCGTTGTTGTTGTGCAAAATGTGAATGTCCTCTGTTAGCCCACAAAATCGCAAAAAAATGCTATTTGGCGCGAGGTTGACGACTGTTTAGTGCTCAAATCAACTCAGCTGGTTGCATAGACGGGGAGGTGTTGCACACACACACACACCTATCTACAAAGCATAGCAAAAACCCTCGAACCTAGTGCAACAGCTCTTTGCTGCCTCCCCCATACCAATGAGAAAATGCAGCAAGCATTGCATATACAATCACCAAAGTTCTGTTGCTAGAGTACTGCTGTTATTAGATGCTGTTAGCCGTGTCTCTCCCCTCCACCCACAAACCCTCCTGAGTGCATTCATTTAGCATTAAGATATAGAAAAAGAACCTTGGGAGAAGGGATTGTAAAAAGAGTAAAGCTATTGGAGATCTCTATTATCCCCCCCCCCCACACACACACACACGCAATCTTATAAATGCTTTGAATCAGAGCTCACGTGTTCGCTTCAAACAGAAAGCAAGAGGGGAGAGTTGGTGGGGCTCCCCCAAATCACTTCACACAAAAATCTACAATGAAACGACTCTTGAGTTTATTTTCCCATTGTGTGGAGAGCAATTTTTTTTTTTATATGGAGAATTGAAATTTTTGAGTGTTTTTTGTTTTCCTTGCATAGGCATTTGTATCTCACCATGAGTGAGTGAGGTAAAAACTCTACAATCATTCGCTAATTGTGTGTCAAACTAAACGGACGTGTTTACGTGTGAATTTAATTTGAAATTTTTATGAAATTGTTTTTGAGCTCAAGCACAATAATACATATAATAAAAAGCAATAACAAATAAAACGCGTCGTTGTCGGACTAAAAAAAAAAAACAAAACACAAACAAATAAATAAATTGAATTTTGCGCTATTTTTTCTGATTTAAATGGCCTTCTCTATAATACACCAACAAGAAAAAAGTTTTAAAGAAATTGTTTTAAATGAAATTTTATAAAATCCAAGAAAGAAGAAAGTGAAAGAAATTTTTTTTCTCTGAAAAAAAGGCCTAGAGACCTTTCATAAGGAATAGCCTTTCCTTAACCACACAAGGGGAAGTTTTTTTGGAAGAACAGTGCTTAACCGGACCCCCTCTCCCCATGTATTCCAACACAAGCCTTCCTTAAAAAAGTTGGCTATGGAAAATATTTTGTGGGTTTTATTTTAAGCGTCTTCGAACGCTCTTATAAGAATGTTCCTTAATAGCAAATTTTAGTAAAAAAAATCAAACCAAGTGTCATTTTAACCAAAAAAAAATACAAATTTTAAGGGGAAAATTATTATAAAAAAAATTAACAAAAAAAAATATGGTGTGTGCTATGCAAGAATTAACCACCTCGGCGGTGGCCATAACGGAACATCATCATCATCATCATCACCATCATTTACATGGTCCTCCAACAATGGCAGGTTATCAGCAGCAGCAACAGCAACATCAGCAACAGCAATTAATGGGCGCTCCACAACAATTGGAGGTTAGAACTTTGGGAAATGGTCAAATTTTGACAACAACAAGTGGCTTGCAACAACATCATAGTCAGCAATCAGGCCTTCCCCAACAACAAATGACCACTATTGTTGTTTTGGCCACCCCAGAGGCAGCAGCTGCTTTGGCCAATAATAATACAACAACAAATACTCAACAGCAACAACACTATGGTCAAATACCCGCCAATTTAATACAGCAACAGCAACAACATAAATTAACAACGAATAAAAGTCAACAATTGAAGAAGCAACATGCCTCTTTGGTTAGGTTATTGGAATCGGCTCCTCTAACCAAAAAAGCCAATAATGGTCAACAACAGCAACAGCAGCAACAAATGATCACACAAACTCCTAGTCCAATGGTGCAACAACAGAGATTTCAGCAACATATTGTTTTACCTCAGACCCAACAACAGCAACACATTATCTATGTGGAGCAAAAACCCAAACAACAACAGCAGCAACAACAATTGCACCAACATCAAATGTTAGCTCAACAATTGGCCCAACCAAAAAGACTGAAACCAAATTCAATAACCTCCAACTCTAACACCATCACCACCTCCAATTCCTCAACCACCTTGAGCAATGTTGCCAACACCAACACCACCAGCACCAGTAATATCATACAACCAACATCCTCAGTAGTAACAACATTGGCATCAGCCTTAACAACATCCTCCAATGAGGGCTTTAGCTCTAGGCAACAACATTTCTTAGTATTACCAGCAGCAACGACAGCAACAGCAGCAACATCATTGTCCACAACATCAACCACATCATCAACGGCTGCCGTTGATAGTAGCAACATAATAAAGACATCCTTACAAATCTATAACAATCATAATTTTAGTACGCAGCAGCAACAGCAACAGCAACCACAAAATATTCCATCTCAGGATCATAAGACTCCAGCAACACCGCCACAACAACATTTCCTGGAAACAAAAATAAACAATGACCTCAATGTGAGTGATAAGGATATGGATGATAAGAAAATGACAAAGACATCGATCGAAAATGATTATGAGCCACAACAATGTCCTTGGAAGAAAATACGCTATGCCCGTGAATTGAAACAAAAAGAGCAACAACAGCAAAAGGAATGTACGACCGATGAGGATCATGCGGCTGATGGTATTAAGGGACAAGAGTCAAGGCCACAACAACAACAGATATGTGATAAATTAACCCAAAATGAGGATAAAGACAAAACGACGAATACCAACTCCCACCTCACCACGAATACCCTCAGCCAAACAAATACCACCTCATCATTAGGAATGAATTTAGCGGAACAAACTCACAAAGAAATTGCCATTTTATTGCAACAACAACAACAAAACTATCAGCAACAACAGCAGCAACAAAAAAGACGTGATAGTTCGGATAGTAATTCATCATTGATTAGTAATACATCCAGTACACATTCCTTAAGTAATGGTTGCACATGCACTCCCCAACAATTGAAACAGCAACGTGAGAGGCACAGCACCAACAACAACAACAACAACAATAGTGATGATGATCATTTGGATATTTTAAATTTAAGACATAATACTATTGTAACATCCGATGACCAGATGATGGATGAGGACTATTGTGATTGTCCAAATTGTCATATGGATTCAATGGGTTGTGATCAAGATCATGATGATGATGGTCATCATAATCAACAAAAAGAGGAAGAACAAACTACCTTAAATTATTTATGTCAGAAATTCGATGAAAATTTAGAAACTGGCAAACATCATAATACAACTATGGATGTTAAACAATTAAATGATGCCATAATTAAAAAGGATATTAAAATGGAACTCGCTGATGGTGGTGATGTGAATGGTGAAACCCCAGAAACGGGGAAAGACAAAACTGCCGCAATGGGTGATAATAAGGAGTCAAGAAATGATAAAGTAGGTGGTTGTTTAAAAAATTAAAATAGAATTTTTATATAAAAAATAATAATAATATATATATGTATATATATATATATATATATATATATATATATATATATATATATATATATATATATATATATATATATATATATATATATATATATATATATATATATATATATATATATATATATATATATATATATATATATATATATATATATATATATATATATATATATATATATATATATATAATTTATTATTATGATTATTATTATTATTATTATTCATATTGCAAATATAAAAATTATTAATTTAAAAATAGGCTTTTACAAAAAAAAAAAAATTATATAGATATATTTATTATTATTTTTAATATAATTTAGATGAAAATTATTAATTCAAAATAGGTTTTTACAAAAACTATTATATAAATAATTTTATTATTATTATTAAGAATATATTTTTGATTTTTAATTAAAAAATGCTTTTATAAAATATTATATAAAATAATTTTATTATTATTATTATTTATATTATATACATATATGAAAATTATTAATTAAAATTGTTTTTTACAAAAAAAAACTATATATATTGTATAAATAATTTTATTATTGTTATTTATATTATATATGAAAATTAAATATAAAACAATAAAAAAATATATGTAAATTATTAGTTAAAAAATAGCTTTTCCAAAAAAAATAATACAAATATATTTTTGTTATTATTTTTGTTATATATATATATATATATATATATATATATATATATATATATATATATATATTATATATATATATATATATATATATATATATATATATATATATATATATATATATATATATATATATATATATATATATATATATATATATATATATATATATATATATATATATATATATATATATATATATATATATATATATATATATATATATATATATATATATATATATATATATGTAAATATATATATATATATATATATGTAAATTATTAATTAAAACTAAGTTTTTAATTAACAATAAATAAATAAAAATTTCATAAATTAATAATTTAATTCACAAAGCAAAACAAAAAATATTATTACAACAATTTGAGTTCATATATATATTAACATATTTTTATACCCTGCGCCACACTGTGGAACAGGGTATTATAAGTTATTTAATATTTTTTTTAATAAACAATAAATACATAAATGTTTAATAAATTAATTCATAAAATAAAACAAATAAACAATAAATACATAAATGTTTAATAAATTAATTCATAAAATAAAACAAAAACTATTTAAAAAATATTACTACAACAATTTGAGGCCATCATAAATTGAATGGAATCTATTCATAAAGTATATGAAAATCATCAATAATGAGTAATGAATATAATAAATGAAAAAAAGAAATAAAAAAGAAACTAATTAAAAAATATTAAAGTATTTAGAAAATACATATATCTATGAAATTATTATTTAATTATTATTATTATGTGATTGACTTAAATTCTAATTTAAGTCAATGACAAATATAATGAACTACTGTGTCTATGAATATAATCATAAATACTTTAATACATTATCTCTTACACATTTTTAATGAATAATTTTCATAAATTAAAATTAAAAAGAAAAATATCTAAAAATTCCTAAATAAAAAAATATTATGTTTTTTTCATTTAATTTAATGTATCTTATAAATTAGTATATATTTATTAGGGAAGGATTAGTGAGTGATATTTATATTTTGTTTGAATATTATTTATTTCTTTCTGCCTTGGTCTAAATATTATGAACAATTTTCAATTTTATTATAATTTTACCATTATTGTGAAAAAAAAAATCATTAATTATTCTTCTCTAAAAAACTCTTTTCAGGGATTTTTCCGTCGTTCTATACAACAAAAGATTCAATATCGTCCCTGTACAAAAAATCAACAGTGCAGCATATTGCGTATTAATCGCAATCGTTGCCAATATTGTCGCCTGAAAAAATGCATAGCCGTCGGCATGAGTCGTGATGGTAAGTTTGATGACTTTTTTTCAAATTTTACATAGAACAAAATAGAAAACTACAAAAATCCACAAATTAAATTAATATTTTAACTTAGAATACATAAGTCGGGAAGATATTTAATTTTTCTATAACCTCCAGACATTCACTTCAAATTTACAGTTAGGTGTACGATTTTTTTCTTTTTATTTCAATTTACTTAAGTTTTTGGCTAAAGAGTTCTAGGTCATCCACAAACAAATTTGTTTACTCCCAAGCCAGGTTCAATAACCTGTTGTTGTTTGGTAATTCTATTTTTTTTTCGTTTACTCATTCTTATTTTGCCAATTCTGTTTTTGGTTACGTTTGTTTGTGTTATGCCATGCAATCTTTTATTTACTTTTGATGATGACAAACAAGTGTCCCAAGTTCATTAACCTATCCAAGAAAGAGTTAAAAAAATCGGTGAGCTTGTTTGTCCAGTATTTAAAACAAAAAAATACTGCCAAAATTTTGTTAGCTTCAGTGGATGGTTGGATGAACAATGAATATGATTCACACAACTGGAGTTGAGAACAATATGTAAGAGGAACCTAGCTCAGACGGTGATAAGAATGGGGTGCGAAAAAATCAGCACACTCAATTTAGTTCAAGTTTTTGAGTTCGTAATTGTTTTTTTTTTTGCTTTTGTTTTTGATTCCCAGTAATTAAACAATTTTCGGTTTGTTGTTCTTATTCTTGTTGTTGGAAGAAAGACACAGTTGCTGTGTTATGGTATTTCGGGGTTGTGCAGTCACATAGGTATTGAGGTTCTGTTAAATAAGCACCCGCACAAAATAAATAAAATTCTTTAAATGAGTGTGTGTTTGTTTTTGATGAACGACCCTGCATGCTCTGATGCCTGTGTGCCTGCCTAACAGCCTGTTGACTGGTATATGAAAATATATATGATGATATTTGTGTGTGTGGGGGTATGGGTATATGTGTTGTGTGGCGCGCTTTATTATGAAATGGTGCTAAAAGTTGAATGAACGCACTTAACCTAAATTTTTGCAGGCTGTGTTTTTGCTTTTTTGGTGATTATTTGCACAGCCCACCATATCTGCCCGTCAAAAAACGACAAACACACACACACACACTCGCATATAAAATGATATGCACGAGCTATAGATACGAGTGTGGCACAATAAGAATCTCCCTTGAGAGCAAAAATAAATAACAAAAAAATATCTACAGATTATGATAAGCAAATAAGGCCTTCAAAAATTATTGATGGCAATTTTTTGGTGGTTTGAAAAATTCAAATATTCAAGCAAATGATATCTAAAAAAACTATTTTTATTTGTTTTGTTTATACACATAACAACAATAACAACAATATTACTTAATAATTTACTTATACACGCTCTTATTTGGAGTACGTGATGTCTAAACAGGAAATTATTATAAAATTGTAGAAAAAGCCGAAAGAAAGCTATAAAGCATTCATGCCTACTTACACATACATACCATACATAACAAACATGAAGAAATTTGTTGAGTTTACAACTCATCAAGAGTGTTGAGATTTTTACATTAGTGTGGAGGGGGAGTTGTTGCGAGTAGAGAGAGATTTACTTGAGTCTGCTCTTATTCACCACCTATCTTTTTCTCACCAAAGAAATTTTATTAGTGGTGAATAATATACTTATGCTTGTGCTTGGTTGTATCATCGTTGAATCAACGATTGCCCCCGAAGATGATGATGACGACGATGATGATAAGTTCATTGACTTTTTCTCCAACTCGTAATGTGTGATTGTGTAAGGTGGTGTGATGGAAAGGGGGGTGTGCTACGAATACGTGTTTTTGTGTGGCTTTGACTGAGAGCTTACACTCTGCTCTTTTTTTAGGCTGGCTGACAAGCAAAGAAATGAAAAATGAAAGTAAATTTCGTATTTACTCTGCTCTACCCCCCTCCCCCACTCATGGCATAGCCACCCTTTGCTACTCATATTCCCAAATAATAGTTTATCTGTTAGTTGGGGGGTTTTGGTGTGTGTGTGTTGGTGTGTTTTTTTTTTGTTTGCTATATAAAACTGGCCATGTGCTTATTTCTTTTATTATCTTTCAAGGAAATTTAAAATAAAACATTATTATTTGTATAAACATATAATTGTACAATGTATATTTGTATGTTTGTAGAGTAATATGGATGAATATTCTACAATGAATATACAAGGTCTTGATGAAAAAAAAAAAAACGAAACATAACAAAGAAATGGAAATTAAAAAAATTGGGGGAAAAACTAAAAATCAGGAGCCATAGTTTTCATGGAAATTGGGGAAATTTTATAAGTTTAGATTTTATATTTTTATTATATAACTCCATCAGATTTGCTCAATTAACAAAAATAATAATTTTCAAACTACAAAAAAAAAAAAACAATTTCGTAAACGCTTTTTATGTATTTATATTATAATAAAAAAAAAATAAAAATAATATAAATCTATGAAAGCATTGCTTTAATGTTTTGATATTTAATTAAATTTATATATTTATACTTGTATTTATTTTTTATATTTATAATTTATATTTATATTTACAATAATATTTATATTTATTTAATCTATAATCTTTATTAGTATATTAATTTCCAAATATATTTATTAAACTTATGTTAGCCTATAAAAATAATAAGAAAATAATTTAGTATAAGCTACTTGGATTATCTTCTAACCAATTGCCTACATCTATGTGTTTCTATATATTTTTATTTGAATTTTTCAAATTCTCATTTTTTATAATAATTATTATTTTTTATAATAAAAAAAAACAAAAAAAAAAATGATTAAGTTAAAATAAAAGCATCTCACAACTCCTGCCATAGTTCTCTATGATTTCTTAGTAAATTAGACCATGTGTGCAAACGATAAATTATATAAATTTACAATTTATTTATAAAAAGAATTAAAAAAAAATATTTAAAATTTTCTATAAAATAAAGAATTGTTTATATTAATTTTTTATATATAAATTTATATTTATTTTTATGTTTACATTAATATTTATAATTATTTAATCTATAGTCCTTATTTATTTATAAAAAAAAAATAAAAAAAATATTTAAAATATTCTATAAAATAAAGAAGTGTTTATATTTGTTTTTTAAATATAAATTTATTTTTATATTTACATTAATATTTATATTTATTTAATCTATAATCTTTATTAGTATATTATTTTCCTCATTTATTTATTTTTGTTTTAGCTTTAATAATAATACATTTTACTATAAGCTATTTAGTCTATAATCTAATCCATTTCTTAAATAAATTGATATTTTCTTATATATTTTTATTGGCATTTTTCAAATTCTAATTTTTTTATAATATTTATTAATTTTTTGTTGGAGTTCTGAATAATCAAAAAAAAATTGATTAAGTTAAAATAAAAGCATCTCACAACTCCTGATATAGTTTTCTAAGATTTCTTAAAAAAAGGCCATATGTGCAAACCATAAATTATATAAATTTACAATTTAGTTATAAAAAAGAATGTTAAAAAAATTATTTAAAATTTTCTATAAAATAAAAAATGTTTTCTAAATTATTTCTTTAATAATAATACCCAAATTTATTTAATTAAAGGATAAATTATATAAATTTACAACCAAGTTATAAAAAAAGTTTTAAAAAAATATTTAAAATTTTCTATAAAATAAACAATGTTTTCTAAATTATTTCTTTAATAATAACACATAAGTTTATTTAATTAAATAATATATTTTATTTACGCTTTTCCATTGTTGTTGTTGTATAAGCGAAATTCTTTTATAAAAGGGGCCCTTAACATTATATTATTATTGTCACTTAATATATCTATTTAACTTTCTTAACCATATATGACCTAAATAAAATAGACCATTTATAAATAAATGCTAATAAAAAAACCCACTAAAAACAAATAAATATCCATATATTTTAGCCTCTTTAACAAAAAACACAAAAGCATAAAAAAAAACAAAAAAATATATGTATATAACATTAAAAACTTTCACTTTCTTTTGGCATTGCACAAAGTAGCACTAAACACTAGCTAAACTACTTTCTTTTTCATTTCTCCATAAAAAATGGTTAAAGTAAATTATTGTAAAAAAAACACAAACTACGGTTAAGTAAAATTTCGTAAAACCAACAACAACAACATATGGTGGACTTGATGATGATCATAATAAATGAACAGGCATGAAAATGAAAACGAAACTGAAATACATTTATCTATGCAAGTATGCTCGCATATATGTATTGGTAAATGGGCTTTGAAGTGAACAAACAAAAAAAATTTCTTTTTATTTTTTCATGCAATGCTGCGTGTTCATAGCCGCCACCAAAGAGAAAAATATTAGAGGCTGTTGTTTTGTTTTTGTTTTTTTTTTGTTTTTGTTTTCTAATGGCCACCAATTTTTGTAGCCCTCTTTTACGCAAGTAAACCAAATCCCCTTGCCCCACCAACGCTTCCCCTAAATAACCAAAATAAATTTCTCCGAATTCTCCTAATATCTCAATGATTGCCATAGTAGTAATACATCTATCCATGCATACATATCATGAATTGTAATAGTATTTGTAGCATTAAGTATTTCGTTGTTTCATTCGTTTCACTTTTCCTTACGTTATTGAGTGGAGCATTTCGTATTAGTGGGTGGGGAGGGGGGTTGGTATTAATGCCTTTGAGTGTATGTGCCCACCAAGTACAAGAGAGCTGGAAGTTCATTGACCGCTTGTCTGACGTTCGTTGAAACTAAAACTAGGTCACAATCAGCAAGCAATCGCACACACACATACACACACACAGCCACATCTACTGAATAACCAAACATCAACGATATGTTTGTTTTTTTGGTATAGCCATAATGCCAGTCATATTGTCAGTGCGTCAAACCATATGAGGGCCAGAGTACAATGCTGGTGAATTTTATTTGCCTGCCTTTTATACTCTCCCCACATTTACATGTAGGAGATGATACATCACTTGGCATTTAGATGAGACAAATTATGAGTAATTTATGATAGAGATGTTAATAACTCAGAAAGAGAAAAATACATATGCATGTAAGTGTGTGTGTCTGCAATAATCATTGAGCTAAGAATAATTATGGGAACATAAGAAAAGATTTTGGGATAACAAAAATATTTTTGAGAAAACACTTTATATAGTGTAGACCTCACAAAGGTGTTTAATTATCTCTAAGATATATTTGTTATATTCTCACATTAAAATTAAGCTCTCATAAGAGAGAGAGAAAATGTGAGTGACTGTTGTGATTACTGAGAGTATGCCTGCTGAGAGATTTCACTGTAAATATTAAGACAAGACTAAGACTTGTGGGGAGAATATTTAGAGTATTTTTGTGAGAATAGAAGCCACAAGAGTAAAACCTCTTCTGGTAATTACCTCCCTAGTTTTCTTGTGATTGATATTTTAATTTTAGCTTAAATTCTTCAATTTTACAAAGAAATCTCAGGCACACATGAAAACACTTATTACACTTTTTTTTACCTGGGAAAATAGACTATTGCTGTTTCATAGTAATTCTAAAACAATTCAAAAAAAATTAACTTATAGATTTAAAAACAAAAAAACTCATGCACACTTGAACACACCTACTACACATTTACAAAGGTTTTATCGGAGAAATTAATTTTGTCTTTTGTGTTTTCATAACAATTCTAAATTTTGTAAAAAAAAATCTAAAATTCTAAAATTCTAAATTAATTTAATGTAAATTCTTAAAAAAAAATTATTTATAGTTTCAAAAAAAAAAAAAAAAAAAAAAAAAAAACAATAAACACCTACTACATATTTACAAAGACTTTATTGGAGAAAATAATTTTGGCTTTTATGATTTCATAACAATTCTACATTTTGTAAAAAAAAGAAATTTCTTAAATTCGAAAATAATTTACTATCAAATAAATCTCAAGCACACATGATAAAACCTATTACACATATAAAAATATATTACCTGGGAAAATGATCTGGGCTATACATTTTTCATAGTAATTCTAATCGGCTTGAAAACTTCATTTGAAGAAATATATTCGTAAAAAAAAATCGTAAAAAAATATATATTTTTTTAATTGAACAATTGAAACTGCAATTTTTATTTGATCATTGAATTGTATGCCTGTGTGTGTATATAATTTATAATATAATCATCCGTTCAACTATTCAAGTACACACAAATACTACTACTCTACATACCATGTAGATAGAATAGTTGATACATTTGTGAGATTTTGTGTGTGTAAAGTGCTATTGTCGACAGCAGCGGCAACAACTACAAGTTATTTGAACTTTATTCAGGTCAATTACAAATATATATTACGTACATTTTCAAAACTGAAACTATGCTGCTGTTATAGCTGCCTGCTTCTATGGCAATATAGTATGTAGACAAATCTATCTCTATCTGAATATACAAAGCAAGGCAAAACAACAACAACAACAAAAATACTTTGGCAGCAGCAATAGCGCTAGCCACTCCAACCATATATTTAGCTAGCTCTCTTTCTCTAGTAATATCAACAATAATTGTATAATAAATACATATGGAGCTTAAAAAAAATTGAATATGATGGAGGCTACGCATTAACAGCACAATTCAAAAATATATATGAAAAAAAAAAACGTCTAATGCAGGAGGCTGGCAACAATCTTAGCGGCCTCTAGAAGACTGACATTTACACAAACATAAATAAAATGCCTCCTAAATCATGCACTATTAGGTTGCCTAGAAATTTTTTTGTTTTTGTTTTTACCCTCGTCTCGTCATTCCTTCATACAAAAGCACTAATAAAGCAAATTGACATAGAAACACCAACAGCTAGTCATAACGACAATCCGTCAGTTAAGTAGTCATACAGTCAGTACCAATTATCGCCATCTATTCCAAATAAACAAAGTGTCTCCAGTTCAATGAAAACAAAAATTAATTTGTTCAATCGAATTTTCTAGAATCTACATAGACATGTAAATAAACACGAGTTAGTAAAACTAATAAAATAAATGATTTTAATAGAATATAGAATAGAAGTTTTGCCAATAATTTTATGATATGGAAATATTTTAAATAGATTTTTTTTTAAAAGCTTGCACACATTGATGTTTGTTATACTAGGATTTAGCTGATATTTAGTGGTAATTTCCATATTTATTTACTTTTCAATATCAATTAAATTCCTTTAAAATTTCAACAAAAATACAATTTCCAATTGATTTGCTAAAGCCAATTAATTGATGCAAGAAAACTAATTACATTATCAAATTTATTAAAGTATCTACTATGAGATTATTTATAATTTATACATATGTGCGAATTATTTTATATAATTACTTACTTAAATTACTTAAATAATAATAAAATAAATTATGGTTTTATTTAAAAAGCTTGCACACATCAATGTTTTCTATACTAGAGACTAGCTAATATTTGTGGATAATCTTTCTAGTTATTAATTTTTCAATACCAATTCAATTTCTCGATAATTTCAAAAATAAAATTTCCGATTGATTTCTTAAAGCCAATGAATTGATCGGAGAAAATTGTTTGTATTAACAAATGTGCGAAGGCATCTACTATCAAAATCAACATAAACTAATCATGTGTGCGAATTGTTTTATATAATATAATTTAAGTTTTTATATCAAACGCTTGCACACATCCATATTTTTTATACCAGAGGGCTGCCACTTTAACCTAACCTAACCTAACCTACCAGAGACTAGCTTATATTTGTGGGTAATCTTCCTACTTATTTACTTTTCAATAACAATTCGGTTTCTCGACTATTCCAACAAAATAAAATTTCGAATTGATTTCCTAAAGGCAAAGAATTGATCGAAGAAAATTACTTACATTGCCGAATATGCTTAGGCATCTACCATCATATTCAACATAAACTAATCATGTGTGCGAATTTAAATTTAATTAAAATTAGATTATCGAATAATACTTTTTTCTATACAAAACATTAATGTCTGTATATTTATGACAATGTTTCTCGATAGCAATTCTGCAATTGTTTTATTATTTCAGTGATTTTATAAAAAATTTTTATAATTTAAAAATTTTCTAATATATTTTTTATTATTATTTCCATATAATTGTGAATATCATGTACTTTTTACAATTAATAATTTAAATGCATTCATAGAGAAAATAACTTTCTTTTTAATGCCTGACTTGTTGACTTGAGGGTCTTCAACAAATGTCTCTTTAGTTTTGTTGTTGGCAATTTTAAATTCCTCTTCCCATCACAATTACGCATTTTACTTAATTTACTTGTTTGTTTGTTATATTTTGATTACGTAAATAGTTGGTACTCTGCCTCTGAAATAATAACGACAATCCAAAATAAGACGAGCTTTGTTAAAGGCCTTTGGTTGGTGAAATTTTTCTGCATTGTGTGTGTGTTTTTTTTTTTTGTGGTCATAAAATAAACAAAATTCAGGCTTGTCAAAGAAGAAAGAAAAATATTTAAAAAATAATAATACCAAACACCTTATGCCAGATATTAACGTAATAACAAGTTATTAGTATGCTGGCCTGGCCTGGCGCTCACACATACTTGCAAGAAGTTAGCTTACTGTGGTGGTGGTTTCGACCAACGTTATTATAAAACAAGTGGTGTTTTTTTCTCCTTTATTTTTTTGCCTTAATGCTTTACTATGTTAAGTGAACCTTCAAAAAGTTCATTTACCTTTTGGTGGAAATGATAGCAAACTAAAAAAAAAAAAACAAGTTAGTCACACAAGTTGGCCAAAAAGAAAGAAAGAAATCTCCATTAGTCACTCAGTCACTCAAAGTTTGAGACTCTCCCATCTCTGTGTGAGATAGAGAGAGATATGGCTTTCTAAAATATCTCACTCATATTTGTTACCAAATATACAAAAAAAAAAACAACACACTTTCGTTTTTCAATGCCTCCAAAACCAGTTTTTATGCTCTTGTATACCCTAACCTACACTAAGTTACCCAATAGAGTGGAGACTCTCTGAGCTAAACTCTTCTACTCTTCTTGATAGCCTGGTGGAGAGTAGTATACGCTCATTGAGTTGATTTGGTTGTGGTTGTTTATCACGTTGCATTGCTCTAGAATTTGTGTGTTTGTTTGAATTGAAATGCATTGGAAAAGTTCAACGACTTTTAGAAATTTTCTCGAAGGTTTCAAGAGCTTACACACACACACACGCACACATAGCAGCAGGGTTGATTGCATAAATGTGGAAACACAAGCAAACGATGTTACGAAGCACAAAAAATTTGGCGCTTAATGCATTCGTATTATTTGGCTTGCTTTCGGTTGCTATCATCGTAGCGCTGTAGCAGCAGCAGTGAATGACGTGCACACACATGAACAGCAACAGCAACAACAACAGCAATACACCATGCACTTTTGCTGCAAGCGCAACGACAAAAGCTTCGCTAACTATAAAACGTCTTGAAAAATTGTGCTGAATGCCGTTCATTGCTCTTTTTGCAAATGAGTGTCGTACGGATGTCTATATGTATGTATGGGTGTGTGTGTGTGTGCATGTTGACTAGCATTGCAGACAGAGTCATATAAATATACATACACTCGCCTATGCATATTTAGCCTCGTTTCATTTTGCTGCCATGAAGGCACATTGCATTGCATATCACAATGTCGGCTGCATTTGTTTAATGGATGGAGGATGGATAGTGGTTGGTGGTGGTGAGTAGGGTGTTTTTGTACTCTTATTAAAATCGTATACTTATCAAATGGACACAAACACACACATAGACACACACTCAGATGTAAATGGACATTCGTTTCGTAGAAACAGAGCCAAGCAAAACGGCAATGAGGATGCCAACGTCGTTGATTGCCTCCACATTCAATGCAATTTTTATATGCCCACCATTAAAACATAGTCACACAGCTAAACACTAAGGCACAGGCAGCTGCATTTATTTTTGCATGTGTTTGTGTGTGTGTATGTGTGTGCGTGTTGTGTTCGCCTTTGTCGCAAGAGTGCAAAGACTTGTATGTGGGTCATGCACGGTCACTCAACTTGCGATTTTCAAGTGAACACACTCACTGTCTGGCGGAATGGCGTGGCGTTGTTGTTGGCCATTCAAATGTGGAACGAACGAACAAATCGGACAGACAAACGGCCATGAGGGCAATGCGTCAGTTTGACGAATTGCAATGTGAGATTACATTACAGAGAGCAGCAGCACGATTGCTATGGCTGTTAGTTATAGTTATGCAGGCTCTTCTTTTGCTTATATATTTTTGAATTTTGGTAGTTGCTCAAATTTTGCCAAAGCATTTTGAATTATCTTTGAATGGGGAGGGAGAGGAATTTGGGCTATTTGATATTTGAAAATTTAGATGTTTACCTTGTTTAATAAATAAAATCAAAGAAGGGTTCCACAAAAAATAAAAATTGAAAATAAATGATGAAATTTGATCTGTTAATTTTGTCATAAAAATTGTCTGTTAATATTTTGCACACATGGTCAAGTCTTAAATATTTAATTAACCTAATAGGTTCTGTTTTCCATGATGCCTTTGGTTTTCCCAGATCAATTCATTTTAACTTAAAATCAAAGAAAGAAAAGAAATACTATTTTTTTTTTAAATAAAATAAAATAAAATAAAATAAATAAAATAATAATTATCATTTATTATTATATAATAATAAAATATTAAGAAATCCTAGATCCTAAGATTCTCTATTGATACCATCTCTTTATCAAAATCGGATTATGGAAAAAATTGAAAATAGATGATGAAAATTATTCTGCCACTTTTGACATAAAAAATTCTCTGTTAACATTTTGCACACATAAACAAGTCTTGAGTATTTAATTAGCCTAATATGGGCTGGTTTTCAAGGTGCCTTTGGATTTATAATATCAATTCATTTTAAATAAAATAAAAGAAAGAAAAGCAAAATTGTTTTAAAAAAATAAATTAATAAATAAAACAAAAAATAAAAAAAATAAAATAAAATAAAATAAAGTAAAGTAAATAAATAAAATAAATAAATAAAATAAAAAAATAAATAAAACAAAAAATAATAAAATTAAAATAATTATTTTTCGTTATTTAATAGTAAACATATTAAGCAATCTTTTATCCTTAGATTCTTTATTGATATCTTCTCTTTATCAATATCGAATTCTGGGAAAAATCTTCTGCCATAATTAATTAAAAAAATTAAAAAAAACTTCCCGCTATTTCCGAATCTTAACTCTATAACATCGAGAAATATCGACCATCAAATTTCATTTGCCTTCACCGCGGTCATTGACTTTACTCATAGTTTTTTTTGTAAGTTGGAGCCTGGAATAATTAATGAAAGCAATTTTTATATGCTTTAAATATTCCATGCATGCTAAAGAAAGTTGGGAAAGTTTCTTTATAGTTTATTTAGGTTTTCATGGATTTTTGTGTGTGTTTTTGTTATCTGTTTTGGTTTTTTTTCTTCTTATTTTGTGTGAGGTAGGTAAACAATTCATGTTACAAAAAAAAAAAAACAATAACTACGAAAGCTATAAACAAGCTTGAATAATTTTATAATAGCCATAGCCAGTTTCAAAACAACAACAAAAACAAAAAATTAAGTGAAAGTGAAATTTTCAAGCGAAGCTAATGTCCGATGGAAGAAAGAAAGAAACTAAAAGAAATCTTCAAGTCAATGACTTCTTGATCAACAATAAACGGGCCAAACATGCTTAGCGTGGTAAACAATTATTACTAGAGTATGATGGAAGAAATGCGAGACGAAAAAAAAACCAAAACAGCCAACACCAAGTCAAAACACGTTTTTTTGTATAATGCAAAAAAAAAAACAAATCTGGAATACCAGTGAAATTTATCAACAATGAATGCTTGGTTAGGTTGCCTGGGTGCACCGAAAGATATATGAATAGTACCAAAAAACCTAAACTACAGCATTTAAACAACCATCCCCAATCAAGTTAACTTTCACTTTTACTTTCGCGCATCATTAACCAACCAAATCAACAACAATGAACATAATAAGACAAATAAAAAAAAAAAACAATAATAATTGTTTCAAAATCAAGACAAGTGTTACACTAAGTGGGCGGAAGTATGTATATAGTAGCTGGCGGTTACAATTAGCTAAATAAAATTTTAATGGATTATTCTTGAAAAATCTCCAATTTAAAAATCATATTACGTATAGCACATAGGTATACTAACATTAATTTAGATATTCATACGCACCCAAGACCAATTAGAATAATCATACGCATCCTAGTCCAGCCTAATTTCATGTCTTATATTTATTAATTTATATTTAAAACTTCCACTATTTACCATCACTCTCTTATGTGTAAAAAAATTCATGGATTTTTGGCCTTATGAGAACAATATTCTCATAACTTTAAATTAATTGCTATTAGAATTCTAAAGTGAACAAAATATTGTCGAAAAAAAAAAATAAAGTTTCCCAGGCTTACAGATTTATACATATTTATCTTGATTTGGACGTAGAAAATAAAATCCCATAAAAGAAAAAAAAAACACATCCCATGAGATAAAACGAATTGATATTAGTAGTCTGAAATGACCATAATATTCTTCATACTATAAAGTTTCCAAGGCTTATCCCTTTTTTTTCATGTGTGCAATAGAATTCAAGGATTTTTGCCTTGCCTAGTGTAAAGAAATTTTTTCCCGCAACTAAAATTAATTGATCTCAGAATTCCAAATGGGCCAGAATTTTCTTTATACCTTTAGGATTTCACGCCTAAACAAATTTTACTTGTGTGCAATAGAATTCAAGGATTTTTGCTGCGAATTGATATTAGCAGTCTGAAATGACCATAATATTCTTCATACTATAAAGTTTCCAAGGCTTATCCCTTTTTTCATGTGTGCAATAGAATTCAAGGATTTTTGCCTTGCCTAGTGTAAAGAAATTTTTTCCCGCAACTAAAATTAATTGATCTCAGAATTCCAAATAGGCCAGAATTTTCTTTATACCTTTAGGATTTCACGCCTAAACAAATTTTTCTTGTGTGCAATAGAATTCAAGGATTTTTGCTGGTCTTCGGTGAAGAATTTTATTTCCATAACTAAAATAAATTGATCTTAGATTTCCAAAATGGTCAACTTTTTCTTCATACTTTTAGGATTCCATGGCTTTTTCTTATGTGCAATTGAATTCAAAAATTTTTGTGGGAAGAAACATTTTTCATAACTAAAATGAATTGATCTTAGAATTCCAAAATGACCAGCATTTTCTTCATACGTTAAGAATTTCATGGCTTATAAACATTTGCTTGTGTGCAATAGAGTTCAGGGATTTTTGCCTGGGCTTAAGTGCAGAAATTGTTTTCCCACAACTAAAATGAATTGATCTGAGAATTTAGAAATCATCAGAATTTTCCTCATACTTTAAGAATTCCATGACTTATCAATTTTTTCTTGTGTGCAATTGAATTCAAGGATTTTTGCCTTGTCCAGTGCGAAGAAATTTTTTTGCCACAACTAAAATGAATTGATCTTAGAATTCCAAAATTACCAGAACTTTCTACATACTTTTAGAATTTCGTGGCTTATAAACGTTTGCTTGTGTGCAAGGATTTTTACCTGATCTAGTGTGAAAAAATGTTTTCCCACAACTAAAAATGAATTGATCTGAGAATTTAAAAATCATCAGAATTTTCCTCATACTTTAAGAATTCCATGACTTATCAATTTTTTCTTGTGTGCAATTGAATTCAAAGATTTTTGCCTGGACTTGTGTAAAGAATTGATTTCCCACAACTAAAATGAATTGATCTTAGAATTCCAAAAGGACCACAACTTTCTTCATACTTTAAGGATTTCATGTCTTATCAAATTTTTCTTGTGTGCAAGAATATTTCAATGATTTTGGTGTAATGAAATTTTTTACGAATTAATAAAAAAAATCTAAGATAGCCACAATTTACTACTTACCTTAAATTTATCATTGTTCAAAGAAATTGTCTTGTGTTCACTAAAAATTCGGGAAATTTCTCAGTTTCTTTCTTTGAATGCAGTAAACATTTACTATTGTCTGTATGCCAGCTTTCATCATTAACATTGTTTATGATTTTCTTTAGTTTTTTTTATTATTATTATTACTACACTATGTTGTTGTGTTTTTATCTATAATTAATATACGTCAAATGGATGGATATGTGCGCTTATACATTGTTCGTGGAATACGATAGCCATTGCTTGTTTTGTTTTTGCTCTTGGATTTCAAAGTGGGTTTTGTTGCCCTCATTAACTTATGGGGGGTTCATTGACCAGTTATTGTGTGTGTATGTTAATGTCTCACTCCCCCTCCCTCTCCATTTCTTTGTTTATAAGGTCTGGGTGTCTTTTTTTGTGTTTCGAGAAGAGGAGGTGGCAAATGTTGGAAACGATTGTAGCCATCAAAGTTCACCTATACACCACATATGTGAACTAATTTCCATTGTATGTTAATATATTAACGGTATTATACATGACATTTGATGAAATTTTGTAAAACGTAAATTAATATCTTTTAATGTTGTTGTGTGTGTGTGTTTTTTTTTTCTGCTGATTGAGGGTAGAGGGCAAAACCCCTTTAACTATTTATGCAATAGCAGTGATGTGGGTTTTTAGGAAATTTTTGAATTATTTAAGTCCGTCCGTGGAATAAATAACTATATTACTTTTCCTTTTATACGTTTATTTTTTATATATTTTTCTATTTTTTTTAATATTTTATTTTTTGCAAAAAAAAAATATATCTTTTTAAGTAAATATTTTTTCAAAATTACCCTCAATTAATTGCAGTTTTATTTTAGTCATAATATTTCTCTAATTGTTTTCAAATTCAATTCAATACAATCATGAACAATCACATTGGTGAGAGAGCCATTGAACCCAAGGCAAGCGCAACGACATCATCATACTTTGCCCTCGTTCTACTTAAGATACAGATACATTCAAAAAATACAGGAGGTTTCATATGAAATAAAACAACAACAGCTGCAACAACAATGCCACAAATACAAAATATGAGAATTGAATTATTTTATTATTTTCATTTGCTTTGAGAATTAACAAAAAAAAACACACACACACACAACGAAAGCATTCTCACTCTATAGAAATTTCAACAATAGCTTGGCAATTGTCTATTATGAAGTTCAAGGTATTTTAATAATTATAAAAAAGAAAAATGTATATATTTTTTTGCATAATAATTGAGGCCTTTTGTATATTTGAAATTTTCAAAAACTATGTTCTATGTTACTTTTGCAATTGCAAAAAGTTTTATAAAGTTTAATTTCTATGCTTTTTCCAAGCTTTATTAAAAGCTCAACATATGGTGAACTTAAAATGTATTGTGGTGAAAAGCTTATGTGAATAAAAAGCTAAGCTAAAACTTTTCTTTGTGGATTCATAATAACAGAACTAAAATGGATAAAGTTTCTCTGTGAAGAGATGTGTAGCTAACTGGTAAGAGAAGAAGAGAAGAGCATGAGAAAAGAGTAATAAAGCTATACAAAAATAAAGACCGGTAAAATAAGCTTAAACATTAATGAGAATTCAAAACAAATTATTACGAAAAAACGACATTTAAATAAATTAAAGTAATAAATTTAATTAAATATATTTAAAAAAAATTATGGCTTAGGGAAAATCATTTGGAAAATAGAAGAAAATCCGCATTAAAGCTAACTATATAAAATATAGTACCTACATAGAATGTGGTCTCTAGAAATTCTCTAGAGTTTAAGTCCAGAATTTACTAAAATAAATTATTATATATCATCATCTAGGAATTTAATTAAATTGTAAAGTGAATTTTATTTTATGTAATTTTTTTATTTTATTTTTTTATTCTATTCTATTTTACTTTATTAATTTTCTTTTTGTTCGACCTTTATAAATATATAATGAAATGAACCTCGAGCTTGATTAATCATTTCATTATTCTATTTTACTTTATTTTATTTTATTTTATTTCAATTTAATTTAATTTAGTTTCATTTAATTAAATTAAAAATTATCATTTAATTATATTGAAAATGTCTAGTGTATTCATAAAATTAATGAATGATAAATCCATAATTCTTTTAAAATTAAAAATAATAAAAAATAAATAAACCATATTTATTTTATGTTTTATTCTTTCTTATTAGATAGAACATATTAATATAAAATTAAAAAAAAATATTTGCTGTTAATCGAAAACAAATTACTAAAAAAACCCGTATTTTTAAAGATAAAAACAACAACAAGACAATGTAATCTTTTAAACTATAAATCAAATTAATAAAAACATAAAATTTACATAATTAATTATTAATTAAAATCTTTATTATAATTAGAAATTATAGGAAATCTACATAATTAAATTATAAATTGTAAAATTTTAATAATTGAATTATTTAGATGTGTTATAATTTATAAGTATAAAAAATATTAACTTATTTAATTATATTTAATAATAAATATATTTAATAAATATTTATTATAATTACAAATTATAACACATCTACATACATAATTATAATAAAAAATTTCTTTTAGTTTAGTTTTTCCCCCTCACTAGTTCTAAATAGAAAAACTCTGGCATTTTAAGAGTAATATCTTACAATCAAAAGTTCTCGCTCTTTCTCTCAACATAATTAATCTGAGAATTATATGTAAACTTCTTCATATAAATTCTCTTAGAATTTTTAAAAATGGTATGAAGCTAAGAGAATTTTATTGTGGGCAGTGCTGCCGCTAGTGAAAAATTGAGTGAAGTAGATTTTGGAAAAAAGTGGAGTAGATTGAATAAAATTGAAGTAGCATACATTTTTGAAAACAAAACAATAGAATTCATTTTATTATACCCTCCACCGTAGGATGGGGATATATTAACTTTGTCATTCCGTTTGTAACACATCGAAATATTGCTCGAAGACCCCATAAAGTATATATATATATATATATATATATATATATATATATATATATATATATATATATATATATATATATATATATATATATATATATATATATATATATATATATATATATATATATATATATATATATATATATATATATATATATATATATATATATATATATATATATATATGAAATTCTGAGTCGATCTGAGCATGTCCGTCCATCTGTTGAAATCACGCTAACTTCCGAACGAAAGAAGCTATCGACTTGAAACTTGGCACAAGTAGTTGTTATTGATGTAGGTCGGATGGTATTGCAAATAGGCCATGTCAGTCCACTTTTACGTATAGCCCCCATATAAACGGACCGACAAATTTTGCTTGGCGGGGACTCTAAGAGAAGCAAATTTCATCCGATCCAGCTGAAATTTGGTACATGGTTTCAACATATGATCTCTAACAACCATGCAAAAATTGGTCCGCATCGGTCCATAATTACATATAGCCCCCTTATAAACTGATCCCCCGATTTGGCTTGCGGAGCCTCTAAGAGAACCAAATCCGATCCGGCTGAAATTTGGTACATGGCATAAATATATGGTCTCTAACAACTATGCAAAAAGTGGTCCACATCGGTTAATAATTCAATGATTAAAACCGCTATGTTCATCGTAATTAAAGGAATAGGAAAATCATTTAGATAATATGGGAAAAAAATTTTGAAGCAGAACAAAAAGTGAAGCAGATTTTTGGAAGAAGGAGTGACGAAGTAAATTTTGTGAAAATGAAGCAAAATACTTCGATTGAAGTAGTAGCGGCAGCACTGATTGTGGGCCTACAAAAGCAATTTCAATAAGCTTTCTAATATTAGTCTCTCTTAATAGCTCCCTATTGGCCATAGGCTCTTTCTCAAACAAAATAGAATCTTTCTCTCTATCGCTCTCTCTCTCTTATCATATTATTGTGTTAAAGAAATTAAGCATGGTTATATTGTTTGCTTGGGAAGAGAGCCTATAAAGGGGAGCATTAACTCAAAGTTTTTGTATACTCATTTAGCTTTGCTTTGCTTTTTTTTCTGTGCTCTATACACACATGTTGTACCTTTTTGGGGTATATTCGTAACATGTTGAAGAATTTTACAGTTAGTCGCGTTCGAGACCTTGTCGAGTTTTGTCATGTTGAGAAAGAAGTGAATACACTAGAGATAATATTACATACAAACAAAAAAGAAATAACGAAAAATTTACTGCTTTTTATTATTATCTATAATAATATCAATAAAATCTAAAAAAAAAATAATAATAATAATTAATTATTAACAATTAATTATTATGCAGAAATAAAAAAGAAAATTCTCTATGAAAGAAAATTTTAAACTGCATTCTCAGATTTTGTTAAAACAAAATTATAAAAAGTTTTAATTGAAAAAAAAAAAACAAAAATAATTTTTGTGTAACAAAACAAAATATCAAATATGAAAAAAACACGGCAAAGTTTGAATATTTTGCTTAATCTAAGAGAAATTGTGAATCCAAAGATTTATATATAAAAAATAAAATAAATATTTTACTACAAAAATACAAAAAAGCTGATTTACCGTTATACACCCAGAGGATTACGCGCTAAATTTAAACCAAAAAAAAAAAAAAAAAATACTAAAGACCACAAAAGTAAACAAACCACAATCTTTATATCAAAGAAATTAAAGTTCCTGTTTAAATAAATAAAATTTAAAAAAAAAAAATCTTAGAAAATTCATATTGTACCTGGTGTTATTATCTCCACATTGAAAAGTGGAAGTTTAGCTAATAATAGAAAAATATTCCAAAAAAAAACAGTGAAGTTGTGCCAATTTTTATGAAACCTTAAAAAAAACAAGCTTTTTCATGCAAACAATTTTTTTTGTTGAAATTGTAATACAAAAAAACTAGTTTCCTTAGCAAAAATGGCTGAAGAATTGCCCATATTAAAAAGCATACTCAAAGGCAATATCAACTATCACAATGCACGTAAGTGTGTAAAAAAAAAATTAAACAAAAAAAAATAGTAGGAGAAAACAAACTTCTCCTAAGACTTCCCAAAAAAAAACGACAAAAAACAATATTCACGTGCTTATCGTTAGACTGGTTTTATATGTTAAAGTTGTTTGTTTCTTTCTTTTTGTTTTATAAAGTGAAATTGAAAGAGAAATATATCATAAAGAAGAAATGTTTAGAAACAAGCTGTTGGTGCGCATGCGTTACCTACTTTTCATTTGTTTTACAAAAAAAAGTAAAACAAAAGTGGCACACAAAACTCATTTCGTTGTGCAAAGTGAGAGCGAGAGCTTGATTGGAAAGTAAATTTTAAGGCCAAATTAAAAAAAGAAAACAAAAACACATTTCCAATGTTGTGTAGTTAGAAAAATAATGTTTAATTTTTTTTTAATAAAAAAACATATAATTTTCTCAAATAAATACGTTATTAAAAAAAATTAAGTCAAATGTAATTTTAAAATTGAAAATTAAGTAAAATCATAAAAATAAAATAAAAATTTAAATTTACATAAACTAAATAAAATTGATCACTATTTAAAATTATATTAAAAGTTAATTATTACCAATAAAATGAAATAAAAGTGATAAGATATACAAAAACAAAAAAAAAATCAACTAAACTAAACTAAATAAATAAAATAAAATAAACATAAACATAAAATTACAAATAAACTAAACTAATTTAAAATTAAATAGATCTTTAAATATTAAAAAATATTAATCGATTAAAATAAAATATTTTTTTTTTTTAAATAATAAATTTTTTTAAAAGTAAAAATAAATAAACATTAAAATAAAATAAAGTTTATTAAAAAATATGTAGTTAGTATTTTTTAATAAATAAATTTCTTTAAAAAAAATAAAAATAAATATATAAAAATTTTTTTAAAATAAATATTGTTTTTTAAATGTAAATAAATAAAATTAAATAAAACCAAAAAAAATTAACTAAATAAATATAATTAAATTAAATGAAAAAAAAAAATAAATAATAATAAATAAATATTTTTTTCTTAAATAAATAAGATTTTTTAAAATTTAAATACATTAAATTAAATAAAACAAAAAAATTAACAAAGTAAATATAATTAAATTAGAAATGCCTTAAATAAGAAAATTTAAAATTTTACTTAATTTTTAAACTATAACACTAAAATATTTTTAAATTGTTCCACATAAAATTAAAAAAAAAATAATTACAAAACAATACAAATAAATTAAATTAAATTTAAAATATTTAAATTGCATTAAATTTAAATTGCATTAAATAAAAACAAGTTTACAATTTTACTCGATTTTTAAACTTAAATACTAAAATATTTTTATTTTTTATTTTTAAATTGTTCAAAATAAAATTTTAAAAAAATAAATAATTACAAAACAACACAAATAAATTAAATTTCAAATGTTTAAACAAATTCTATTAAATAAAATCAAATTTACAAGTGTACTTAATTTTTATTTGTTTACATTTATATAATTTGTTGTAATAATTGTCTATTTATATTAATACCAATAATTAATTGCAAAAAAAAAAATAATGGAATGAAACTAAAAGTAGTTAAGTATAATTTAAAATAAATTGCATATATAATTTTTATATATTTCAACTAAATTACTTTTAATATTTTTCAATTAAAATTAATAAAAATAATTAATTAAAAATAAATTACATTAAATTAAAAAAATATTTTAATATATAAATAAAAACAATGTTACAATGTTTAACTATTTACAAAACAAAAAAAAAAACAATTTTATTGTTCAATTAAAACAAATAAAAATAGCTCATTAAAAAATAAATTAAAAATGTTTAACTATAATTAAATAAATTGCAATAAATAAAAACAATTTTACTATTATAAAATGAATAAAATAAAATTAAATTAAAATAAATTAAATACAAATAACTAAATTGCAATTTATTTTATTACAAATAATAATGGCATGAAATAAAAATAAATTTACAATCTTACTTAATTTTTAAATGTTTACATCAAAATAATTTGGAAATCGATAAATTAAAATTAATAAAAATAATTAATTAAAAAATTAAATTAAAAATATTTAAATACAATTAAATAAATTGCAATTTATTTTATTGCAAGCAATAATTGCAATAAACAAAAACAATTTTACAATTATAAAATTAATAAAAAATATTAATTAATGAAATAAATTAAATTAAATATATATACATATAATAAAATATAAATTTCATATCAAATACTAATAATAAATAAAATACAATTTAAAAAATTAAAAATTTTATAAGATTTGCTTTAAAGTAATTTTCAAATTGTTCTATCAAATTATTACAAAAAATAAATTAAATTGAAAAATATTTAAGTATAAATAAATACATAGCAGTTCTTTTTATTTCAAATAAAAATTATATTAAAAAATATTTTTATAAATTTTATTAATAAAAAAATTAATAAATACATTAATAAAAATAAGATTTAATAATAATAATTAAATATAACAAAATGAACTAAATACATATAAATACAAATAAATAAATATTATAAAAACTATTTATAACATTTAGTATTTATATAGTTAAACATAATACATTCTAAAAAAGTGAAATTAATAATTTTTATAAAAATGAATTTTATTTAAAATCATTTAACAAAATTTATTTTTGTTCTGTTAGAAATATTTAAAAACATTTACTTAAATTGATTAATTTTATTAAATTAAATTCAACAAAAATATATCAAAATTTAAACAAATTGAATGTATTTAATTGCTCTTTATGTTAAATAGATTTATTTAACATTATAGATAAATATTATTTTTCTTTGTCTTTTTATCTATAATCAACTTTTTGTCTATAAATCTTCATTCGTTCGATATGGTTTTAAGAAAGTTGTGGGTTAAAAATCTTGTTTTGATTTAGATTTCAAAAATCGCTCTAATTTCTCTTCTTCGCTCACTCTCTCTAGCACTCACTCTCGATGAATTTACCACACACAAAGTGTTGTGTCCTCTTTTTTTTATGATAAACACAAACATCTGCTTGGTTTGTGGCATCAAGTTTTCATTTTCATTTGACCTGGTTTGCTTTCATCTAGCCAGTCAGAAAGTAGCAGACATGCCTTTTCGTTACCAATTTTTAAGGCCAAGCCGGCTTTTTCTTTTTTTCTTGTTGTTTTTTTTGCTTCTACCAATGGTATTCCAAAAGAAAAGTATGTCAGTAGTAAAATCAAACGCACATACACTTCAAGCCATCAAGAAGATATTTGAAAGCTAGACATAGATATGCTATCAAACAAAACAACAACAAAAAAGAGAGATTTCCTCTCACTTTATAGGAATAGTGTTAAGATTTTTGTTTTACATATGGGTGTTTGTTGGTTGTTGTTGTTGCCAAACGATGAATTTGTTTTTATTGTAACACAATTGGAAAGATCTCTAATGGATCAAGAGACATTAAGAGATATGCATTTTACTTTTCGTTTAGATAGAAGAGTTTCTATTATGTTAAATAATTGTAGGTTATAGAAAAAAATGTTGGGATGACTTTTCCATGGAGAAATTTTTGAGAATCTTAAGGCTAAAAAGTGAAATTGGATTTATTTGGGTTAATAATTTAAATGTAAATTCAAAAAATACCCTATTAATATGAAATGAAATGAAATTTAAAATAAATTACTTTAATTTAGTCTTAAATTAACTTAATTTAAAATAAAATTCAAAATAAAAACAAAAATAAATAAAAAATAAATAAAATAAAATAGAGTAAAATAAAATAAAGTAAAATAAAATAAAGTAAAATTAAATAAAATAAAATAAAATAAAATAAAATAAAATAAAATAAAATAAAATAAAATAGAATAAAATAAAATAAAATAAAATAAAATAAAATAAAGTAAAATAAAATAAAATAAAATAAAATAAAATAAAATAAAATAAAATAAAATAAAATAAAATAAAATAAAATAAAATAAAGTAAAATAAAATAAAATAAAATAAAATAAAATAAAATAAAATAAAATAAAGTAAAATAAAATAAAATAAAGTAAAATAAAATAAAATAAAATAAAATAGAATAAAATAAAATAAACTAAAATAAAGTAAAATAAAATAAAATAAAATAAAATAAAATAAAATAAAATAAAATAAAATAAAACAAAATAAAATAAAATAAAAGAGAATAAACTAAAATAAAGTAAAGTAAAGTAAAATATAATAAAATAAAATAAAATAAAATAAAATAAAGTAAAATAAAATAAAATAAAGTAAAATAAAATAATGTAAAATAAAATAAAATAAAATAAATTAAAATAAAATAGAATAAAATAAAAAAATAAAATAAAATAAAAAAATAAAATAAAATAAAATAAAGTAAACTAAAATAAAAAATAAAATAAATAAAAAATTAAATTAATTAAATTTAAAATTTAAATTTAAATTAAAATAAAATAAAAATATATTAAAATTTAGAAAAATAAATAAAATACAATAACATGAAATAAAATAAAATTAAATTAAAAAAAATAAGATATTATTAAATTTAATTATTGTGAATTACATCAATTAAACTTAAATTAAATTGAATTTATTAATTACTAGATTATAATCTTCACTTTCTATTTATTCTCATTCTATATTTGTTTTGCCATTAATTTCGAAAAAAAATCTAAAACCAAACTCCAAGTCACTTTTTTTCTCATTTCATTCAATAGTAGGCCAAAAGAAAGATCACCACCACCACAACTTTCTTTCCGATGGTTTACAATCTCTCACAAAGATGGTCTTAAAACTATGGCTTTATAAAAGACATGAAATCAAAAAAACAATAAATCGGTCTTTTTTTCTGGGTCATGACCTCGCTTATTTGTGGGATTGATATAGATATGGTAATGGAGAGCGAGCCAAAGCCCTTTCTTCTAAAGCAGCAAACAAAAAACGTGACTTTGTTTTGTAGGTGGGTGAGATTTTTTTTTTACCAAACAACAACAAACACTACAAAAAAAAAAGAGAAAGTGTAACATTTAGATTTGCTCTACACTCAAACTCAATGTTATGGTTATTTGGTGAGCCTTGGCGAGTTTAGAATGTGTGAGAGTGAGTGTGTGTGTGCATGAGTTTGTTGTTTTTTGTATAGGCAAGGGCTTAAGAGCTCTCTGGTCATCAAGCCTAAGCGAACAATGACAGCTGTAAAGTTAGCATTAATGTAACGTCGGGCATTAAAACAAAAAAAAAAAAAACAAAAAGGCAATGACCCAGTTAAAGGGCCTTCCTAGGTGGGGAAAAAATATAAAGATACACTCACACACACTCGCAGACAAAAACAGTCAAACATTTAAAACCCTCCAAAACAAAAAAAAAAAAAAAAACGAGAAACCATTAAAATCGTGCAATGAACATCATGACAACATGACAAAGTTTACCAGGTTTTTTTTTTTGGTGAGGTTTGGTGTTGGTGTTGTTGTTGTTGCTGTTGTTCTTTTTAACTTGACAACATTTGCAAACACCAAGGTTTATCATTACACTCATTTCCTGTAAGGGATAAATTTTCTTGCTAGCTTTTTTAACCTTTAGTTTACGTTGATATTTATTTTTTTGGAAGGGTCTTATACATGTCTACAGCTGTTGTTAATTTAATATAGAGATATTAAAAATTCAAAATTTGTTTTTGTGGATTTTTGAAAACACCTGCTATTTATTAATTTTTTTTTATTAATATGGAAACATAAAAATTTTCTTCTATTTACAGCGGTGCGATTTGGTCGCGTGCCAAAACGTGAAAAGGCTCGTATATTAGCCGCCATGCAACAATCAACACAAAATCGTGGCCAACAGAGAGCTTTAGCCTCTGAGTTGGATGATCAGCCGCGTTTATTATCAGCCGTGCTGCGAGCCCATTTGGATACATGCGAGTTTACCAAAGAAAAGGTGGCCGCCATGCGTCAAAGGGCTAGAGAATGTCCTTCATATTCTATGCCTACCTTATTGGTAAGTAGAAAAAAAAATAAGTTAATTTTTGTTTTTTTATTTTTTGAGATCGGGGATTCTTGAAAAACACAATGGCAAATAAAAGGCACATAAACAAATTGTTCAATTATAGTTTAACCATTTTTTCAGGATCCTATTAAATATTTACTCACAACTTATATACCTACATGACCTTAACACATACCCAAGCATATAGTAGATAGGTGCTAATCTTATAGACTAGCAAAAAAAATTAAATAACAAATACTAGTATTAGAGCAAATATGCCATACTTTAAGGTCTTTAAACCAGGAAATTAGAGATACAAGATTTAATTATAATTTTTCTTCAATGAAAAGCAAATAATTAGAAAAAATAGAATGGTCTTGGAAACTAAGCTGAAGTCAAACTAGCCTAAATAAAAAAAAATAATAAAAAAATAAAAACAACAATTAAAACAATTTTAATTACTACAAAAATTAGATAAGATTCTTGGCAATAAGGTTTTCGAGTCATGGGTTTGACTTAGAAATAATGAGGGGAAAAATAGAATTGATAGAAAAACATAAAAGTTTTCAATGAAAAAAGTTATATTTTTTTGTTTTCAAAGCGATAAAAAATCGATTATTTCCTATTTTTTTTTTAATTTGTGTTTTTATTTTTTTTTTAAGTTTAATTTGTTATCCCTCTATAAGTGTGTGTGGGATGCCTATGAGAATATTTCCTAAAAGAGATAATGTTCAAGAGATCGCAATATCACAAAATTGAAGAGATCATGATCAAAAAGAAAATCCAAATAGAATAACGTATAAAAAATTCTTTCTATAATCATATCTCTCTCATCGCAATATCACAAAATTGAAGAGATAATGATCAAGAGAAAATCGAAATAGACTAACGGATAAAAGATTCTATAATCATCTCTCTCGTCGCAATGTCATAAAATTGATCAAGAGAAAATCCAAATAGAATAACTAAAAAAAATATCTCTATAATCATATCTCACAAAATTGCTCTTATTTCTATATTAGGGAAGAGACATAGTTAGATCATTTTGATTCTCTATAAGCGATAACTATCACTGTGTGTGTGGCATGTCTATGAGAATATCTCCTAGAAGAGATAAGAATAATAGATTCTCTGCAATTCATTTATCTCTCTCTCTCTCTCTCTCTCTCTTATCGCAATATAATAAAATTGCTTTTATTTCTATTTCATAGTGAAGAGACAGGGTTAGATATTTTTGCTTTTGCATTTCCTTTGTAATTTTGGTTTTGTTTAATAAATCTTCTTATTTAAATTTATTTAAAAAACGATATTCTCTATAAGATATCTTCTCTAAGAGATAACAATTAAGAGAAAATCCAAATAGAATAAATCATAAGAGATTCTCCATAATTTATTAATCACAATACACATGTTTTTATTTCCATTTCATGTCTCATACAGGTTTAGAAACCTTCTTGGTTTTCTAGAACTTAGATATCATTTCCTTTTTCCTTTTTTCGTTTTGTTTAATAAAATCATTCATATCATGTTACCAAGTACTTTAGATTTTGCCTAATTTTTGTGTTATTTTACTCTTCATCATTGTTTTATGGTTTTTTTTTCTTGTTGTGGGTATTGTGCTTTTTTGTACTCACACAGATATAGACATTTTCAAGGTTAATAAATAACACTCCTCAAGGTCGTCTCTGTTGAGTTCGTTCTTTATGTATATATATAGAGAGAGACTACAAATATATATATATAAATTCTGAAAACAAAATAACATGAATACCTACAATTCTTAATTGTCTACTTTAAAATGATGATGAAAAGGCAAAAACAAATCACTCACAATCACAAATAATATAACCCCACCCCCCATCCCACCTTCGGCCATTCACCAAAATTATCGAATGCAATGACAAAAAAACAAACAATCTAACAAGATTCAAACAAGAGCTTTAGATTAAATTGAATTTTTCGTAGATTTGTGTGTGTCTGTGTGATATTTGTTTTAATAGAAATTATTTATAAAGAAATTTTGTACCAAAAAAAAAAAAAAAAATCATTAGAGTTTCTAAGAAACTCCAAAGACAAAAAGCCAAGATTATAATATTTTTATTTAATATTGATTTATTTTGTTTCAATACAAAATTTCTAGAAAAACAAAAAATCATTAAAAAATTAGTTAATTAATATTTTTTTAATTAAATCCAACAATTAGTTATTGAAAAAATTATCGATTAAAAAAAATAATAAAATTTTTTAAATATTATAATTTTTTCTAAAATGAATTACAGAATAAATTATTTTTTATTGATAAAATCAAATAATTTATAAAAAATTTTAATTTTTTCTAATTATAATTTTTTCTAAAATTTATTTCAGTTTAATTTTTTTATTCAGAAATTATATTCATTTAAATTTTCTAATTATTTCTAATATTTTTATATTACAAAAATCATTAAAAAGAAATTAGTTAATTAATATTTTTTTTTAATTATATCCAATAATTAATTAAAGAAAAAATTATTTTATTGATTGAACAAAACAAAACAAAAATATTTATTAATGCTTTAAAATGTTTTGTATTTATATTTTTGTTTTTAAATTAATTACAGGATACATTATTTTATTGAATAAATTTTATAATTTGTTTCTTATTATAGTTTTTCTAAAATTAAGTACAGAAAAAATATTTTATTGAATAAAATTTTTCTTAAATTAATTACAGAATAAATTATTTTATAGTTTAAATAAAAAAAATATTTATTAATATTTAATTTTTTTTTTCTAAAATTTATTAAAACAAATTATTTTTTTCTAATTATAATTTTTTCTAAATTAATGTTTTTCTAATATAAAATTAAATTTTAAATATTATTATTATTTTTTTTTTATTATCACTAATAATTGAAAACAATAGTTTGATAACTGAAACAAAAGTATTAGCCTCTAAAAATTATATAATTAAAACTAAAAATAATATTACCCACCTTAAAATTATTTTTTATATATATATTATTTTTTTTTAACTATTCCCTTATCACTTTCACTATTTGTCTATGTTTCCTCTATAAAATATAGCCTTTACTAGTAATTGCTACAATACCCCCTTCCATATAGTAATAATTAATAGTAACAATGATAATAAAAACAATAACAAACTACCGGCCATTGTCTCGTATGACTATAGAGCGACGGGGACATAAAAATCCAGTGTCAATGTTTGTACTTGACTTTGAATATTTGAATATAAGAAATTAAAAAAAAAAACACAATAACTATATCAACACACGGAAAACAATTAAATTATTATACTACACGAAATTGAAGGTAGTATGTTATTGTTGATAATTAATATGAAACAAAAAATAAATGTTTTATATAAATTTGTTAATTTTTTATTTAATTAATTGTTAACTCAATTAAATTGGAGAGAATGATAATAAGACTTCAAAATTTAATTAAAATTAAAATTATTACAATTATAATTAAAATTAAAATGAAATTAAATTAAAATTAAATTGATAAACTTAAAAAAATTACAACCCTATCACTACAACTCCAAGTCTAACCAAGTTTCAATGTTAAATTTAAAGAAATAAAGAAGCTTTCTCTATAATCACTCTTGCTCTCTCTCTCTCTTTCTCTCGCTCTTGCCCATAGCAACGGTTTAATATAAAGAGCCAGTGATGTCAACACTCTTAGTAATTTAAATTTAATTTTTTCACAGTGGAAAATAATGTAATGATTTTTTTTTGTAATATCAGATATTTTCTCATTCTTTTTTTTATTTTTTGATTTTCTCTATGTATTATTCTCGCTCTCTCTCTCTCTCTCTTGCTCTTAGCAAAGGTCTAATATAAAGAGCCAGTGAGGCTTACACTCAGGGTAAAGAAAACTAAAATTAAATAAATAAAGCAATACAAAAAATATTTATTATGGTTTTAAAATGTTTTTATAAATATTTTTTTATTACATACATATTTTTTTAAATTAAATTTAAATTTTCTTTAAAGAAATATTGGGGATATTTTTTCTGTTGAGAAATTTCTATTATTAAAAAAAATATATATTATAATATCATAAATTAAATTAAAATTTTCTTTAAAGAAATATTGGGAATATTTTTTCTGTGGAGAAATTTCTGTTATTAAAAAAAGTATATAAAATAAAATTATAATTTAAATTTTATTTATTTATTAAAAAATTTTAAAACCGTAATAATTTATTTTTTTTTGCATATTTTTGAAAAGAAAGAACAGAATAGAAATTTCTCTATAGAAAATAAAATATTGGGGATTTTTTTCTGTGGCAAAATTTCTATTATATAAAAAAATATATAAAATAAAATTATCATTAAAATTTTATTTATTTTCTATTAAAAAATATAGATATTTTTTTAAATTATATTACATGTTAGCCTGATACCGAAACAGGCAATTGACGTCCAAATGCATTATATGTCCATAAAGCTCGAAAAATAATTGTATAATTAGATATTTTTTTAAATTAAATTAAAATTTTCTTCAGAGAAATATTGGGTATATTTTTGTCTGTGGAGAAATTTCTATTAAAAAAAAATAAAATAAAATAAAATAAAATAATATAATTATGATTTAAATTTTATTTATTTTTTTATTCAAAAATTTTAAAAATTATTATTATTTTTTGGTATTTTTAAATCTTTATCCATAACTGAAATCGTTCATATACACACATTAAAAAAAATTAAATAAAATAATATAATTATGATTTAAATTTTATTTATTTTTTAATTAAAACTTTTTAAAACCATAATTTATTTTTTTTGTGGTATTTTTTTAAAGCTTCACCTATAACTGAAACTGTTTTATACCCCACATTTAAAAAATCATCTACTGTTTCCGGTTTGAATTTCATTATTATTCCCTTTCAATATATAATATTTTGTTTTTATTTATTTATTTGAAATATATTAAAGATGTTTTGTTCTTTGCATACCGGTTTCTTCATGTATATTTAAAACGTCTGTGTTTTGTTTTGTTGGCAAAAATGATGTCTATATACACATTTAGGTAGGTAGGTAGGTAGGTGTAGCAACAAAACACACACAGAATATAGTACATATAGACAAACGTATGTGAGCAGAAGAAGTACGTACCCACATTACCGGCAATTTGCACTTGACCAAGGCTATCATAAACACACACACGCACGCCCATACAAACGATGCCCCAATCACAACAACACCAACAAAAAATACCCTTGGCTAACGTCATCATCTTTTATGTTAGAAAAAAACCTACATATATTAGGTTGTCTCTCTTGTATTGATGATGATGAGTTGAGTACTAAAAGAGTCTATGTGGTGATATTCTCTAGGTGAGAGATAATTCTCCCAATAACATAAGCCTACAGCATTGCAATTATTCTAGTGTCTCTGGGTGTGTGAGTGGGTAGGTGGGAGTAGGGTTTGTGTTAATTGAAAGAGTGTGAATTGCCAAAATTTTGGTTAAAGGTACGATCTAACATTTATGTCAAAAAAAAAAAAAACAAAAAACATTGAGAGCATGTCTAAGACCATTTTCATATGAGATCGTTTTGCTTGTAGTATGTGAATAAGGTGTATGTATGTTTGTGATTTGTTCTGTATACTAAATACTTGAATAGAAACAAATATTTTTCAAGGTTAATAATAAATGCCTGCCTTTTGTTGCTATTGCTTTTGTCATCGTCGTAGTCGTCGTTGCTGACGTTGTTTTTTTTTTTTTATTTTATTTTACTTTGTATGTCGTGTTGACTTGTTATTGTTTTTTTTTTCGTTCTATAAATTTCATTGTCATAGTATAGGAAAAAAAAGTGACGTTAAAACCGTTCTAAAATATGCACAAGCCACCACCACAACAACAATAACACTAACAAATATAGATTTGTTGTGTTGTTGTTTTTTTGTTTATAGTTTATAGATATATATCCACTATAGCATTTGCAAACCGGAATAAATATTTATAGTGTTTTTTGGTTTTTTGTTGAGTGGGAGTGGGTATGGGTATACAGCTGTTGTAAACCCATAGTTATTTTCAAAAAGGGGAGAGGGTGGTGGGTGTTGGCAATTTCTAATTCTCATCAATAGTTGCAGTTGGCGCCGCCACTACAAAATAAAAAAAAACTAACAATGAGGAAACTATAAAGCAAATGCCTTGAACTTTTGGGTTATTGACCTTGAAAGCGAAAGAGAGAAATGAAAAAATGCATACTATTCTCTTCTCGTCTCAATACTTGCCTTGTGATTCTCCTCTAATTTGAAGCATATGAACTACAAGCCTAACGAAGATTAACCGTAAAATTTAGATTTCTCTGTAATCACTCTAGATCTCGCTCTCACTCTCCCTCTTGTGCTCTTGCCCATATCAAAGGTGTAACATAAAGAGTCAGTGATGCTTAAACATTCAGAGTAATTTAAATTTAATTTGTTTTTACAGCTCAAAAATAATCTCCACAATCATAATATGAATTTTTTGGAAAACATCAAATATTTTCTGAATGTTTTAAAGATATTTTGATTAAATTAAAATCAATTTTTTAAGAAACTTTCTCTATAATCACTCTTGCTCTCTCCCTCTTTCTCTCGCTCTTGCCCATAGCAACGGTTTAATATAAAGAGCCAGTGATGTCAACACTCTGAGTAATTTAAATTTAATTTTTTCACAGTGGAAAATAATGTAATGATTTTTTTTAATATCAGATATTTTCTCATTCTTTTTTTATTTTTTGATTTTCGCTATGTATTATTTGAGACTTTTGTTTTTGTTGCGCAATAAAGTCTCACCTGATTGGTTGGTTTATGGTTATGATTTCTCTGTTGTTTCTAATGCTATTTTGTTTTGTATTCGATTTTATTAATGCTCTTCCTGTTGACCTTCGCGTGAACTTTTCATATGTCATATAACTGTGTATTATTTTTCTAACTAATGACGATGTAGTTTACATTAGAAAACCCAGCAAAAAAAAAACACGTGGCGTATATAATTTCCTTATGACATGCAAGGTTTTTCCGCAAAATTATAGAGAGAGTAGCCATAAAAAATATTTTTACTTTTAAATAGAAACAAAAAAATCAAAATCTTTTGTTGTCCTTCGTCTAATCCTTTATTTTCCTCTCTTCTATTTTGCAGGCCTGTCCCTTAAATCCCGCCCCCGAATTACAATCCGAACAGGAGTTCTCACAGCGTTTTGCCCATGTCATACGTGGTGTCATTGATTTTGCCGGTATGATTCCTGGTTTCCAATTACTCTCGCAAGATGACAAATTCACTTTGCTAAAGGCTGGCCTCTTCGATGCTTTGTTCGTGCGTTTAATTTGTATGTTTGATAATTCCATCAATAGCATTATCTGCCTGAATGGTCAGGTGATGCGCCGTGATGCTATACAAAATGGTGCCAATGCCCGTTTCCTGGTGGATTCCACATTCAATTTTGCCGAACGTATGAATTCCATGAATTTAACAGATGCCGAAATTGGCCTCTTCTGCGCTATTGTTTTGATTACCCCCGATAGACCGGGTTTGCGGAATATTGAATTGATTGAGCGTATGTATAATCGTTTGAAGGGATGTCTTCAGACGATCATTAATCAAAATCGTCCCGATCAACCGGAATTTATGGGCAAGCTGCTAGAGACAATGCCTGACTTGCGAACGCTGAGTACTTTGCATACAGAGAAATTGGTGGTATTCCGTACGGAACATAAAGAGTTGCTGCGTCAACAAATGTGGTCGATGGATGATGATCAACAGATTTTGTCGAAATCTCCCAATGCCTGGGATGATCATCGCATGGATGTGGAGGCTAAGAGTCCATTGGGTTCTGTCTCCAGTACTGAGTCGGGGGATTTGGAATATCAGATAGCCAGCACTACAACAGCGCCTGTACACCAGCTTAGCAATAGCCATCAGCAGACCTCATCGTTGGCCTCTTCGGCTCCTTTGCTGGCAGCCACTCTCTCCGGCTCTTGCCCTTTACGCAATCGAGCCAACTCGGGCTCATCTGGTGACTCCACAAATGAATTGGATATTGTAGGCTCCCATGCTCATTTGACGCAAAATGGTTTGACCATCACACCCATTGTACGGGCACATTCCCACCAACAATTGCACCACCATCTGACGGTCGGATCGGCCCAGCACCGCTATCGTAAATTGGATTCACCCACCGACTCGGGCATTGAATCGGGCAATGAGAAAAACGAATGTGGCAGCAAAAATGTTAGCTCCGGAGGATCATCGTCTTGTTCCAGTCCGCGTTCAAGTGTCGATGATGCTTTGGATTGTAGCGACCATCATACGGGAGCAGCTAGTACGACACAAGTCACAGTGTCGGTATCACCGCAACCGATGACCGTGGCAGCCACCTCAACCTCGAATGCCACATCGTCGGCGGCGGCTACCCTGAAGCGGCAGATAGTTGATGATATGCCGGTATTGAAGCGTGTACTACAGGCCCCGCCCTTATATGATACCAACTCCTTGATGGACGAGGCCTATAAGCCTCACAAGAAATTCCGGGCTTTGCGTCATCGTGATTTTGAGGGTGGTGAAGGTGATGCCACCAGTTCGACCAATGCAAATGTGAATGCAACAACAGCTTCCTCAGCTACGTCGTCGTCATCATGTATACCTGCTGCAGCCTCAACTCCTCCCATGGTTAACAGTCCCCCACCAGCAGCTGGCCCCGTATCTGCAACAGCGGCGGCGGCGTCGGCCGCTGTATCTGGCCAATCATCCTCCACCAGCCATGTTTTAATTGTCCCCCAAGCTATGCATTCCCCACAATCGGCCCCCTTTGTAGCCTCACCGCCGGCCATTGCTCAACACCAAAGCCAATTGCATATGCATTTGACCAGGCCAACACCCACGAACTCAAACAGTGGAGCCGCAGCACATCAGCCGCAGCCCTCCTCTCTGTCGAGTACCCATTCGGTTTTGGCCAAATCTCTCATGGCCGAACCGCGTATGACGCCAGAGCAAATGAAGCGTTCCGATATTATCCAGAACTACATAATGAGGGAATCATCTTCGTCCAATAATCTAATGGCTTGTTCACCCCACGGGCCGGGAAGCCGCAGCCCGGCTCCGGGCCACAGCATGCATCATGGTCTGTATCCGGTTGGCAGTAATTCACCCAACTCTAGCAGTTCACCGAATTCCAATTGTAATTCACCATCGACAACCACAGTGACGGCATTGGCCTCTCCACCCCCCGCGGCGGGAGGTGGACGATGGGCGGGCCATTCGGTTATAACCACCACAACGATAAATCAACGCCAACAATCAGTGTCGCCCAGCAGTAATGGTTCATCATCATCCTCCACCTCATCATCATCATCCTCAGCGGGAGGCGGTGTGTATTTCCAATCACCGCATTCAACCTCAGCCTCTGTATCACCGCCCAGACCCTCACCCTCGGCCATGAATACACCGCCTAGGCTATTGGAATTACAAGTGGATATAGCCGATTCGCAACAGCCCTTGAATTTGTCCAAGAAATCACCAACCCCACCACCCAGTAAATTGCAAGCCTTGGTGGCAGCAGCAACGGCAGCCCAACGTTATCCCACAACAACATTATCGGCCGATGTAACGGTGACAGCAACGGGGGCAGGAAGTCCCAACTCCGTGGCCGCAACGGCTGTAGCCTCAGTTAATTCTTCGTCTTCGTCAACACCAGCCCAACATCAAATCCAAAAAGTTATGCTTGAAGCGTAAGTGTGGCGAGTCTAAAGGGAGTGTTTGACTCAACTCATTAACCAAAATGGAAGAGAGCGAGTAAGAGAGCGAGAGCAAGCATTGAGAGCAGAAGAATGCTACCTAAAGTTTTTTTTCGGAGACTTTAGTTTTAAACAGTATTTGTATTTGTGTTAAACGAAGAGATCTTCCGTTGTGCGCTCCGTGAGGAGAGGTGGTTGGGTATAATGGAACCCCTCTACCAGCTCTCCAAACTTTTGCTTTACCCGGCCCTAAGCTTTGAATAAAAGCTGTGTTTTTTTCGAAATTTGTTTTGGGAAATTAAAAAAAATCCTAAATTTTTTTTGGAAAATCAAAAAAATCATATATTTTTGTGAAAATGAAGAAACAAAAGTCCAAATTATTTTGTTTGTTTTTTCTTTTTTAAATTAAACAAAAGCATCCTATTTTGTTGTGTAGTTAAAAAAATCCTAATCTTTTTTTTGGAAAATTAAAAAAAAAAATCTTTTAATTTTGACAAAAAACCAAAACAATTTTTGGATTTTTTTTTATTTTCATTAAAATTTGTTTTTTTTTTTTTGGGAAAATTACAAAAGAATCCAATTTTTTTTTTGTGAAAATTAAAAAAAAAATCCTATTTTTTGTAAATTTAAAAAACAATAATAACATCAACAAAAACACAATTCAAAATGTTCGAGACTGATAACACAAAAAAAAAAAATCTTTGCAAAAAACCCACACACACAAAAGTTTTAAAAAAAATCTTACAAAGTAAAACTTAAGAAGACATCAGGAAGATGAAGGGCGTAACTAAAAAAGGCCTAGGGTGTACAAAACAAAAACTAAAAAAAGGCATAAACCATTTCCTTAACTCCTTAAAAAACAACAACAAATTACAGGGGTGGGCAAAAGAAAAAGTTGATTATATATTTCATACTTTTTTTGCTGTTAATATTAAAAAAAAAATAAATTACAAAAAAAAACAACAAAAAACCCAAAAAATAATTATATTATAAATTGAATTAAATTATTGAAAAAAAACAACAACAAAAACTGTACAAACAATTTATGCATGCAATTAAGTAAGAAAAACAAAAAATTATTATATATAGATATCCTTTTTTTTTAAATTTTAAAATTATTTAAAAAGGAAAAATAACCTACACACACACAAACCACTTATATTTATAAGCTTGAATTTAATGAAGAAAAAAATATGCTACACACAAACAAAATTTGACAATGAACCTGTATTAAATGAAACCATTTTTGTTTTTAAGATAAATAATAATAATTTAATTTTAAATTAAATGGAATACCTAACCACTATAAAACAAATTTTACTTAACCCTTAACAAAGGATAGCTATGAAAAATGATTGAGAAGAAGATGACAAAAAAATCGAACTCATTTATATAAGGATTTAGAAAATCCTTTTTTGTCTTCTCTACAATTTCCTGTAAAAATTTCTTCAAAACATTTTTTTGACTCCTTCACTCCCCCCCCCCCACCACAAAAAAAAAATGTTGAAATTTTTATTATTACTTCTATTTTTAAATAATAAATTATTTTCTAATAATTATCAAGAACTCTGCGAGTTTTAAAAAAATATCTATGATTATCCATACATATATATAAATATTTTATTTAAGGCATATTTATATATGTCTTTGATATAAGGATCCATTTTAATGTTAAAATCAAAATGGTTCCTTATGAAATCTTTTTGCTTTACAAAAAGTGGCAGTTGTTACAAAATAAAAACCTTTTTTTTGATTTTGTTTTTTTTTTTTTTAAATGAAATACTATAATTATTATTTTTCTAAAATTATATATATAATTAAAAATATTATTATTTTTTGTTTTACAGTTATAATTATTATTTTATTATTATTATTATTTTGAATTACCCATTGTTTTTATGTATTTAATAAAACCTAAACTATATAAGAAAAACAAAAAAACTTTATTATAAATAATTATTATTTAATTTTAATTATGATCTTTAATATATTTTAGTATAAACAAAACAAAAACCAATATCCTTAAGTTTTTACTTTTAACTAGTTCTACAACAACAACAACAACAAAAGAAAATTTCCATTACAAAAAACCACAAAAAAAATAATAAACAAACAACTTTTTTTTAAAAAACAAAACAAACTATTTTTTTATTTCGTTTTTATTTTCTTATTTCAGTTTTTTTATAATAATTTGAAAAAATTTTTTGGTTAAAAAAAAAAAATAATGATAATAGGCCCAGGTCATTTCCTCCACCATGGTTTCTAATACCAATAGCCAAAAATATTCTACCAACATTCTATCAAACAAAAAATCATGTTTTGCAACATTTTATCTCTATAGAAAATTTTCTGAAAATTTTATTTCTTCAGAAAATTTTGTCAAAATTTTATTTCCATAGAAAAAAAAATGTCAAATTTTTATTTCTATAGAAAGAAGTACTCAAAATTTTATTTCCATAGAAAATTTTCTGAAAATTTTATTTCCATAGAAAATTTCCTGAAAATTTTATTTCTATAGAAAATTTTATTTCTGTACAAAAGTTTCTGAAAATTTTATTTCTATAGAAAATTTTCTAAAAAAATTATATTTTTAGAAAATTTTGTCAAAATTTCATTTCCATAGAAAATTTTTGTAAAATTTCTATAGAAAATTTTATTTCTATAGAAAATTTTCTGAAAATTTTATTTCTATAGAAAATGTTCTGAAAATTTTATTTCTGTAGAAAATTTGTTGAAAATTTTATTTCTATAGAAAATTTTCTGAAAATTTTATTTCTATAGAAAATTTTCTAAAAAATTTATATTTTTAGAAAATTTTGTCAAAATTTCATTTCCATAGAAAAGTTTGTCGAAATTTCATTTCCATAGAAAATCTTTGTAAAATTTCTATAGAAATATTTATTTCTATAGAAAATTTTCTGAAAATTTTATTTCTATAGCAAATTTGCTGAAAATTGTACTTCTATAGAAAATTTTCTGAAAATTTTATTTCTATAGAAAATTTTCTGAAAATTTTATTTCTATAGAAAATTTTCTGAAAATTTTATTTCTATAGAAAATTTTCTGAAAATTTTATTTCTATAGAAAATTTTCTGAAAATTTTATTTCTATAGAAAATTTTCTGAAAATTTTATTTCTATCTTAAATTTTCTGAAAATTTTTTTCTATAGAAAATTTTCTGAAATTTTTATTTCTATTCTATTTTTGTAAAATTTCTATAGAAAATTTTATTTCTATAGAAAATTTTCTGAAATATTTATTTTTTTTTTTTGAAAATTTTCTGAAAATTTTATTTCTATAGAAAATTTTCTGAAAATTTTGTTTCTATAGAAAATTTTCCGAAAATTTTATTTCTATAGAAAAAAAATTTATATTTTTAGAAAATTTTGTCAAAATTTCATTTCCATAGAAAATTTTTGTAAAATTTCTATAGACAATTTTCTGAAAATTTTATTTCTGTAGAAAATTTGCTGAAAATTTTACTTCTATAGAAAATTTTCTGAAAACTTAATTTCTAATTTGCTAAAAAATTTATATTTTTAGAAAATTTTGTAAAATTTTCATTTTTCATAGAAAATTTTTGTAAAATTTCTATAGAAATTTTTATTTCTATAGAAAATTTTCTGAAAATGTTATTTCTATAGAAAATTTTCTGAAAATTTTATTTCTATAGAAAATTTGCTGAAAATTGTACTTCTATATAAAATTTTATTTCTATCGAAAATTTTCTGAAAATTTTTTACTATAGAAAATTTTCTGAAAATTTTATTTCTATACAAAATTTTCTGAAAATTGTATTTCTATAGAAAATTTTCTAAAAATTTTATTTCTATAGAAAATTTTCTGAAAATTTTATTTCTATAGAAAATTTTTTAAAAAATTTATATTTTTAGAAATTTTTGTCAAAATTTCATTTCCATAGAAAATTTTTGTAAAATTTCTATAGAAAATTTTCTGAAAATTGTATTTCTATACAAAATTTTATTTCTATAGAAAATTTTCTGAAAATTTTATTTCTATAGAAAATTTTCTGAAAATTTTATTTTTATAGAAAATTTTCTGAAAATTTTTTTCTTTAGAAAATTTTCTGAAAATTTTATTTCTATAGAAAATTTTCTAAAAAATTTATATTTTTAGAAAATTTTGTCAAAATTTCATTTCCATAGAAAATTTTTGTAAAATTTCTTTAGAAAATTTTATTTCTATAGAAAATTTTCTGAAAATTTTGTTTCTATAGAAAATTTTATTTCTATAGAAAAAAATTTATATTTTTAGAAAATTTTGTCAAAATTTCATTTTCATAGAAAATTTTTGTAAAATTTCCATAGAAAATTTTCTGAAAATTTTTTTCTATAGAAAATTTTCTAAAAAAATTTATATTTTTAGAAAATTTTATCAAAATTTCATTTCAATAGAAAATTTTTGTAAAATTTCTATAGAAAAATTTATTTCTATAGAAAATTTTCTGAAAATGTTATTTCTATAGAAAATTTTCTGAAAATTTTATTTCTATAAAAAATTTTCTGAAAATTTTATTTCTATAGAAAATATTCTGAAAATTTTATTTTTGTAGAAAATTTGCCGAAAATTTTACTTTTATAGAAAATTTTCTGAAAATTTTACTTTTATAGAAAATTTTCTGAAAATTTTGTTCCTATAGACAATTTTGTCAAAATTTTAATCCTATAAAAAAAGATTGTCAAAATTTTATTTCTATAGAAAATTTAATCTTCAAGTATTCTACCAATCTATCAAACAGTACAAAATGTACCCATTTTGGATAGAATTCTACCAACTGTTCAAACCGTGCTCTGTATACTCGACTTCAACACAAGCATAACCCGTGTTGCCAGTATTGGGGTATTTTTACCAAATTGGGGATGGTTAGGTTAGGTTAGGTGGTAGCCCGATGTTTCAGGCTCACTTAGACTATTCAGTCCATTGTGATACCACATTGGTGAACTTCTCTCTTATCACTGAGTGCTGGCTGATTCCATGTTAAGCTCAATGAAAAGGGACCTTCTTTTTATGCCGAGTCCGAACGGCGGTCCACATTGCAGTGAAACCCTCAGAAATGTCACCAGCATTACTGAGGTGGGATAATGCACCGCTGAAAAACTTTTTGGTGTTCGGTCGAAGCAGGAATCGAACCCACGACCTTGTGTATGCAAGGCGCTAACCATTACACCACGGTGGCTGGGGATATTTTTCGTGAATGGATACGAAATTTTTGAAATGTATTCCACGGCAGACAATAGGGTGAAAATGGAGCATTTGGGCTAGAAGCGATTTTAATTTCGGGGGCCCAATTCTGGCAATTTTTTCAATAGAAATAAAATTTCAAAAAAGTTTTCTATCGAAATAAAATTTTAGCAAAATTTTCTATAGAAATTAAAATTTTGCAAAAATTCTCTATAGAAATAAAATTTTTACAAAATTGTCTATAGAAATAAAAGTTGGCAAAAATCATCTATAGAAATCAAATTTTGACAAAATAAGATTTAGTCGTTTGGTAGTTTTTTTTTTCTCAAAATTTTGGTAGATTATTTTTGTGTGTGTGTTTTTTTTATTTTTATTTTTATAGTTATAGTTATTGATTTTCTTTATTTTTTCATAATAACTTGTGAAAAAATTTATTGGGGATATTTTTGAGGAATTTTAATTTGATGTGGGGATTTTTGGGGACAAAATTGTCTTAGTTTGGGGACAAAATTGTCTTAGTTTGGGGACAAGAGGCAGAGAAATATTGGCAAAAAATGTCTATATACTCAAAATCTATAATTGAGAGAAATTCTTGCACATTATCAAAATTATTTTTTTTGGTAAGTATTTTGATACCAACAGTTGGTTTTTTGAAGACTAATGCACACATTGACATTTTGAAAGCATAAAGAAATCAAAGCTCAAAATAAATGTCATTTTATCGGTCTTAGTGGAATATGTATATAATTTAATTTGGAATTTATTGTCATATAAAAAATATAAATAATAAATAAAAAATTATGTCATATAAAAAATATAAATAATAAATACATTTTTCTATATTTCTATATTTTAAACTTTTATTTTTTTCTGTTTTTTTTTTTAAGAAATTAATTTACTACATTAAATTTATTGTCTGTCATATTTAAACAAAAAAATCTACATTACATTAAATTATTAGCTTTAATTAATTTCTTAAAATTTTGTTTAATTTACTGTTTTTCTATATTTAAATATTTTTTTTTTTTAATTTATTCCGATTTTTTTTACGAAATTAATTTAATGTAATCATTTAAATGCGAATTTATTGTCTATAATATTAAACAAAAAAAAAACTAAATTAAATTATTAGCTGCAATTTATTTCAATTTGTGTTTTTTTTAATTTTATTTCAAATTATTTTTTAATTATTAAATTAAATTTCTATATTTTAAACTTTTATTTTATTCTTTTTTTTAAGAAATTAATTTACTACATTAAATTTATTGTCTGTCATATTTAAAAAAAATCTACATTACATTAAATTATTGGCTTAAATTTATTTCTTAATTTTTTTTAAATTTACTTTTTTTCTATATTTAAATATTTTTTTTTTTAAATTTTATTCCGAATTTTTTTACGAAATTAATTTAATGTAATCATTTAAATGCGAATTTTTTGTCTATAATATTAAACAAAAAAAACTAAATTAAATTATTAGCTGCAATTTATTTCAATTTGTGTTTTTTTAAATTTTATTTCAAATTATTTTTTAATTATTAAATTAAATTTCTATATTTCTATATTTTAAACTTTTATTTTATTCTTTTTTTTAAGAAATTAATTTGCTACATTAAATTTATTGTCTGTCATATTTAAAAAAGTCAACATTACATTAAATTATTAGCTTCAATTAATTTCTTAATTTTTTTTAATTTACTTTTTTTCTATATTTAAATATTTTTTTTTTAATTTTGTTCCGATTTTTTTTACGAAATTAATTTAATGTAATCATTTAAATGCGAATTTATTGTCTATAATATTAAACAAAAAAAAACTAAATTAAACTATTAGCTGCAATTTATTTTAATTTATTTTTAGTTTATTTTACTTTATATATATTTTTAAATTTTATTCCAAATTATTTCTAAATTATTAAATTAATTTAATGTTATAGTTTTATTTGGAATTTATTGTCTTTCATATACAAAAAATATACATAATAAATTAAAAAAAAAAAATCTAAAATTATCTTGAATTAATTTTTTTTTAATTTTTTTTAAATTTTATTTTATATTAAATTTTTTTGTATTTATATTTTTTTTACTTTTATTCCGATATTCCAACAGAAAAGGGTTAAGTCGTCGCTTTCCAATCCATGTTATTTTCTTATTTTTTTCTACAGGTTCATTAGTGTATTATATATATATTTTTTTTAAATTAAAAATTGTAAAATATAAAAGAATGTTTTACCACAAAACCAAATATTTAAATGTGTAAATTTGTTGAGAACAAAAAATTATTACTAAATGTAAAGAAGCACAAAACAAAAACCTTAATGTATAAACACACAATAAGAACAAAAACAAGAAAACAAATATTTTAAAATTAAATTATTATTATAATTAAACAAAAAATGTTTTTAAAACAGATGAAATAACAAAAAAAAAAATAAGAATATTTTCGTAAAAATGAAAATTATTAACGAAAAACAAAAATAATCATTGAGTAATAAAATACATACATATTTAAAATAAAAAAAAAAATATAATAATAAAAAATTTAAAAATTAAAATATAAAAAAAAGTATTAGATGTATGTGTGTAATTTGGTCCGTTAACATATAATATAAAAAAATACATAATTTTATTGATAAGGTAACCAACAAAAATATCTATATACATAAAGAAAAAAATAAAAAAAAATGGAAAAAATATTACCTTCCCAAAAAAACCCTCTGTATATTTTAAACAAAATGCAAATACAACAAAAAGTCAAAAATATAACTGAAACAATGAAAATGATGACAATTTTTAACATTAACATTAAACAAAAAACTCACACACACACACAAATATACAAAAAAAAATATTACAAAAAATGTCAAACCAAACTGATCAAAATATTCCAATTAAAAAAACAACTTTCTCAGATATTTTTTTGTTTTGCAAATAAAATGAGGAATAAAACATATTTTGTTTCAAACAAACATTAAGAGAAAACAAAAACTCTCTTCTCTAAGGAGTATCATTTGTGTATAGGCAAAACCTTTAATTCCTCTTTGAAACAAAAAAAAAAAAAAAAACAAAAAACAATTGTGTAGTAGTTGTCTTAACCAATTCAAAATGATGGACGGAACTTTTAATCCCCTCCCCCCCTCCAACAATGGCCGAAGAAAGCAGCAATGACATTCATAAAAGAGAATGCGCAAATCCACTATGGATTGATAAAGATTGAAAGTTTGATGTACCATATAACAAAGAATGCGTTAACACATTTTTTGTTTATTTATTTATAAAATAAAATGTTTAAAATTTAAATCAAATACAACAAATATATGGTTTATTTAAACGTCTCAAGGATAAAAGGTCGTGGCAGATCAATATGGATAGCATAAAAATGTACTGAGTAACACTTTAATGAGACATTTACAGTTATAGCAAGAAAGGGAGAGAGCGAGAACGAAGAGATTATCGTTAAGGGAGATATTAAAGATAAAGTGAGATTTTGAGAGAATAACAATAAAACAGAGACTCTTAAAGCTTAATTTATATGTATGTTATATATATGTACATGGTAGCTGAAACGAATTGTCACCATATTTTCTGCAGAGAATTTTTTATTGATTCATTTGACAAAAAAAAAAAAAAAATATATATATATATATATATATATATATATATATATATATATATATATATATATATATATATATATATATATATATATATATATATATATATATGTATTTACCTTGTCTACATACTTTCGATGACGTGGTACCAATATAATGAGGTATCAATAATACAATTATCGGGCAGCAATTCGCATCAGCTACCATCTATTAGATTCTAAACTCCCAAAATCAAACGAAAAATTTGAAAACTTTTTTTGCCCTAATATTTTTACCTTAATCATCTCATGCAAAGATCGAAACACTTTATATGATTGAGGCGGTTATAGCTTGAAGATCTTGTGCTATAACATGATGATGGTGTAAGAATGATGAAATTGATTGAGCATAAAAAAACGAACAGAGATCAAAGAACATGTAAAAGTCGAACCGAAGATCAAGCAGGTCATGTCTTAATTGTAACCATGATTTATGACAATTTTTTCTCTTTTGTTTATAACAAACAATATTATAATGTATTTGAACAAAAAAAAAGAAGAAAAAAAGAAATGTGAATAAAAGAAACCAAAAAAAAATGACAAGTATTTAAACATACAAAAAATTATTTTTATTATTTTACCTAGAGGTTTGCGAAGGGGGAGTTGGTAAGTATAAACACAATTTTGGGGCAATTATTAAATGTACACAGGAATCATTTTATCATGGATTTAGAGAAGATCTAATATCTTTTCTCTTTCTCAATTCGTTTTTAGTTTAAAAAAAATTATATTGGACTATAACAATTACAAGAGAACCTATACCAAAATCTATGGTTTTGCCAACCCAATAAACAAAAAACATAACTATAATGAACACGTAAGGGACCTTAACTAATTGTAGTCAATATTCATGATATGAATATATACACTGAAAGAAAAACGACAACAATATTATAAAGTACCTCAAAAAATGTTGCCTTGTGTTAAGAAGAAACGTCAAATAATGGCAAATTTCAAATGCACACATGGCTCCTTATTAACTAATCCTTTAGTAGAAATCAATGTTAGCAACTCCTTTGTTAAAGCTTGAGCATATCAATTCACATTAAAGAAAAAATTTATATGGAATATCGTAAGTTGGACTATAAATATAAACGCAAGCTTAGGTCCATTCTTAAATGCACACAGGAATAATTTTAGTGTGGGTTTAGAGAAGACCCAAAACCTTTCATGTCCTTTATAAGACCATGAGCATATCAATTCGTTTTTTGGGTTAAAAAAGGATTTTACATTGGGCTATAACAATTACAATTTAACCTATACCAATATCTATGGTAGTGCCAACCCAACAAACAAAAGAACTAAAATTGGTATGATGTATGATTTTTTCTCGTCTAAAGTAACCAATATTCGTGGTCTGAAAATATACACTGAAAGAAAACAGGACTGTAATATTAAAAAATAATTAAAAAATTATGTATTGTGGATCCGCTAGGTAGAAACTTAAAATAATGCCAAATTTCAAATGCACACAGTGCTCATATGTAACTATTCCTTTTGTAGACCTCAGTGTTAGCTACTCCTTTCCTAGAGCTTGAGTATATCAATTTGCTTTAAAGTAAAATTGATAAGGATTTTTTTTTTCAGTTGGACTATAAGTATAAACCCAAGCTTAGGCCCATTCTTAAGTGCACACAGCATATATTTTAGCACGGTTTTGAGGAAGACTTAAATTCTATTACGTCCTTTGTAAGACCTTGACTATGTCAATTCCTTTTTGGTTTAAAAAAAGTATTTTATGTTGGACTATAATCATTAAAATTTAACCTATACCAATATTTATGGCATTGCCATAAGGGTTGCCACAATTGGTAGAATTCTACCACAAAAATGGTAGATTTTTACTGTTTGGTAGATTCGTAGAATTCTTGATGTTTCGATAGATTTTGGTAGAATTCTACCACAAAAATGGTAGATTTTTACTGTTTGGTAGATTCGTAGAATTCTTGATGTTTTGATAGATTTTGCAAAATATTCCTCCCCTACCAGGAAGTACTTCACAAACTTCCTCTAGAAAAAGAAAAATTTGGAAAAATTTTTATAGAAATGAAATTTTGACAAAATTCTCTATAGAAATTAAATTTTGACAAAATTATCTATAGGAATAACATTTTGATAAAATTTTCTATAGAAATGAAATTTTGTCAAAATTCTCTATAGGAATAACATTTCCTATAAAAATTAAATTTTGACAAAATTTCCTATAGAAATGAAATTTGGACAAAACTTCCAATAGAAATGAAATTTGGACAAAACTCTATATGGGAATAAAATTTTGAGAAATTTTTCTATGGAAATGAAATTTTTACAAAATTTCATATAGAAATTAAATTTTGTCAACATTTTCTATAAATATATAAATTTTCTATAAATAACTTTAAAAAAAATTTGATAATATTTTCTATCGAAATGAAATTTTGACAAAATTTCCTATAGAATTGAAATTTTGACAAAATTTCCTATAGAAATGAAATTTTGACAAAATTTCCTATAGAATAGAAATTTTGACAAAATTTTCTATAAATATATACATTTTCTATTAATAACATAAAACATTTTAATTTTTGTTATAGGCCATACTATCAAAGTCTGAAGGGATATTTGTACACTCAAATAAATTGTCGTGATCAAAAAATAATTAATAAACTTCTAAAATATAATAATAAAACACTTCTTTTGAAGAAACATTTTTTCCATAATAACCACCAAAATGTCTTCTTTTTTATTTGGTAAAATTTTCTTCAAATTTTCGTAGATTATTTTTGATTCGAGTGGCAACCGTGATTGTCATTTCAGTTCGCATTAAAGAAAACTTAATAAGGGATTTCTTAACTTGGACTATATAAGTATAAATCCAAGCTGAGGTCCATTTTTAAATGCACACAGAAATAATTTTAGCCTGTTTTATGAGAAGACCTATGTCCTTTTATATCCCTTGCAAGACCTTGAGCATATCAATTAGTTTTTCGTTGTAAAAAGTTCTTTATTTTGGACTATAACAATTACAAGTAAACCTATTCCACTATTTATGGTAAATAAAATAACTAACATTGCTATTATGTACACGTAAAGGACCTTAATCCTTGTCGTCTAAAGTAGCCGATATTCGTGGTCTGAAAATATACACTGCAAGAAAAAAGACTTTAATATTATAAAGTAATTCGAAAATATTATGTCTTTTGGATCTGCTAGGTCAAAACGCAAAATAATGCACATTTCAGATGCACACATGTATTAGTTTTGCATATTCTTCTAGTAAACCTCGATGTTAGCTACTCTTTTGTTAGAGCTTCAGCATATCAATTCGCATTAAAGAAAAAATTGTTATGAAATTTCTGAAATTGGACTTTAAATATAAACCCAAGATTAGGTCCATTCTTAAATGCACATAGGAATCATTTTAGTATGCGTTTAGAGAAGAATTAAATCTTATTAAGTCCTATGAGAGGCTTTGGGCATATCAATTCGTTTTTCGTTAAAAAAAAAATTATTTCATATTGGGCTATAGCAATTATAATTTAACCTATACCAATATCTATGGTAGTGCCAACCCAACAAACAAAAGAAAATTGCTATTATACACGCGTAAAGAACCCTCAGTCCTTGTACTCTAAAGTGACCAATTCGGTCTGAAAATATACACTTAAAGAAAAAACAAGTATATACGGCCGTAAGTTCGGCCAGGCCGAAGCTTATGTACCCTCCATCATGGATTGCGTAGAAACTTCATCTAAACACTGCCATCCACAATCGAATTACTTAAGTTGCGGTAACGCTTGCCGATGGCAAGGTATCTTAAAACCTCCTAACACCATCTTCTAAATTGTATGTAAGTCCATACGTGGTATATATTAAATCAAAAAAGATCGATTAAATACGTATATAATTCAGTTTGACAAAGTAGACATAAAATTTTGACAAAATTTTCTACAGAAATAAAATTTTAACAAAATTTTCTATAGAAATGAACCGATATGGACCAATTTTTGTGTGATTGGACCAATTTTGGTATGGTTGTTAGCGACCATATACTAACACCACGTGCCTAATTTGAACCGGATTGGATGAATTGTGCTCCTCCAAGAGGCTCCGGAGATCAAATCTGGAGAATATTTTATATGGGGGCTATATATAATTATGGACCGATATGGACCAATTCTGGCACGGTTGTTAAAGATCATATACTAACACCATGTTCCAAATTACAACCGGATTGGATGAAATTTGCTTCTCTTTGAGGCTCCGCAACCCAAATCTGGGGATCGGTTTATATGGACGCCATATATAATTAAGGACCGATGTGGACCCATTTTTGCACGGTTGTTAGAGACCATATACCAATACCATGTACCAAATTTCAGCCGGATCGGATGCAATTTGCTCCTCTTTGAGGCTTCGCAAGTCAAATCTGGAGATCGGTTTATATGGGGTCTATATATAATTATGGACCGATGTGGACCAATTTTTGCATGGTTGTTAGAGACCATATACCAACATCATGTACCAAATTTCAGCCGGATCGGATGAAATTTGCTTCTCTTAGAGGCTCCACAAGCCAAATCTGGGGATCGGTTTATATGGGGGCTATATATAATTAAGGACCGATGTGGACCAATTTTTGCATGATTGTTAGAGACCATATACCAAATTTCAGCCGGATCGGATGAAATATGCTTCTCTTAGAGGCTCCACAAGCCAAATCTGGGGATCGGTTTATATGGGGGCTATATATAATTAAGGACCGATATGGACCAATTTTTGCATGGTTATTAGAGACCATATACCAACATCATGTACCAAATTTCAGCCGGATCGGATGAAATTTGCTTCTATTTTAGGCTCCGCAAGCCAAATCTGGAGATCGGTTTATATGGGGGCTATATATAATTATGGACCGATGTGGACCAATTTTTGCATGGTTGTTAGAGGCCATATACCAACACCATATACCAAATTTCAGCCGGATCGGATGAAATATGCTTCTGTTAGAGGCTCCACAAGCCAAATCTGAGGGTCCCTTTATATGGGGGCTATACGAAAAAGTGGACCGATATGGCCCATTTTCAATACCATCCGACCTACATCGATAACAACTACTTGTGCCAAGTTTCAAGTCGATAGCTTGTTTCGTTCGGAAGTTAGCGTGATTTCAACAGACGGACGGACGGACGGACGGACGGACATGCTTAGATCGACTCAGAATGTCACCACGACCCAGAATATATATACTTTATGGGGTCTTAGAGCAATATTTCGATGTGTTACAAACGGAATGACAAAGTTAATATACCCCCATGATGGAGGGTATAAAAACAGTCATATTATAATGTAATTTAAAAAATCTTGCTTTGTGAGTAGAAACTTAAAATACTATCAAATGTGAAATGCACAATTGGATCATCTGTGCCTATTCTTTTAGCAAACCTCAATTTTAGCTACTCCTTTGTCACAGCTTGAGCATATCAATTCGCATTAAACAAAAATTTGATAAGGAATTTCTTAAGTTGAACTATAAGTATAAACCCAAATTCAGCTCCATTCTGAAATGCACACAGAAATCAATTTAGCCTATTTTTAGAGAAGACCTAAATACTTTTAAGTTCTTTATAAGACCTTGACCATATCAATTCACATTAAAGGAAAATTGAACTTATCAATTTGCATTAAAATAAAATTCAATTTGCATTAAAATAAAATTCTTAAGAAGATCAATTGTATTATTGATACTATACTGGACTGTGACAGTGTAAGGGAAAGAAAAAAGAAGGAGAATACCGAGAAAATGTGTAACATTAACCCCCATTCTTTAACGGTGTCACTACAAATTCCTTTCTCCGAAATTTACTTGGAAAATTTTTTCCAAAAATCTCAGGACACCATATACCGGTAAGAAAACGTTTTTCTTTAATTACTATATCTACCTTCCATAGATATATATTTCACCTTTGTTTCCCCTTCTCTCGCACTTTCTCTCTTTCACCTCCCCCCTCGCCACCAACATGCATTGTCACATCACAATCATAATCGAATGAGAAGTCGATGAGCGTCCAACTACTGAACTGAAATTAGCATTAGCTCGTGAGGTATTGTGCATTTGGCGTGTGTGTGAGTTGGATTGTGTCTGCGTGCAAATGGGTATGTGTGTGAGTGTTTGATTTTCCTAAGGCTTCTCAATGTCGAATTTTGTATTTTAACCGTGACCTTGAGATAGCAGACGCAAAAAAAGTGTATTCAACAAAGGCAACAACAACAACAACCTAATACAAAGGAAGAAAAAACAAAATAATTAAATCAACAGACACGAGCAATGGCAATAACAAGAACAACAACAAACATCAATAGCAACAGAAGCAAAACAGCATTAGCAATAATAATAATAACAACAGAGGCAACCCGAACATCTGACTAAACGAACGAATGAAAAACGACCGGCCATCTGACTAACCTACCTACCTACCTACCTAACGACCGACTAACTGGCTGACTTACGACTCTACTATCCATCCATCCATCCACCTAAGCAACGACCATCCCGCCCAGTAGTATTAGCATAATCAATATAGACAACGAATCTCCCGAACACCATATAGAAACAACAACACCAACAACATTATTATTCTAAGTACGAGGGCAGGTGGTTAAAAGAACAGCAACAAATTTTGATTGAATCTCAATAATAGAAGAGATTCACACACACACACACATATATATATATATATATATATATATATATATATATATATATATATATATATATATATATATATATATATATATATATATATTAGCACCCACTAAATAAAGTAATTCGATTTTATATATATATATATATATATATATATATATATATATATATATATATATATATATATATATATATATATATATATATATATAATATATATATATATATATATATATATATATATAGTATATATATATATATATATATATAATATATATATATATATATATATATATATATATATATATATATATATATATATATATATATATATATATATATATATATATATATATATATATATATATATATATATATATATATATATATATATATATATATATATATATATATATATATATATATATATATAATATATATATATATATATATATATATATATATATATATATATATATATAATATATATATATATATATATATATATATATATATATATATATATATATATATATATATATATATATATATATATATATATATATATATATATATATATATTATATATATATATATATATATATATATATATATATATATATATATATATATATAGATATATATATATATATATATATATATATATATATATATATATATATATATATATATATATATATATATATATATATATATATATATATATATATATATATATATATATATATATATATATATATATATATATATATATATATATATATATATATATATTATATATATATATATAATATATATATATATATATATATATATATATATATATATATATTATATATATATATATATATTAATATATATATATATATATATATATATATATATATATATATATATATATATATATATATATATATATATATATATATATATATATATATATATATATATATATATATATATATATTAATATATATATATATATATATATATATATATATATATATATATATATATTATATATATATATATATATATATATATATATATATATATATATATATATATATATATATATATATATATATATATATATATATATATATATATATATATATATATATATATATATATATATATATATATATATTATATATATATATATATATATATATATTATATATATATATATATAT
>NC_134400.1:39827359-39975417 GCF_050003625.1 Haematobia irritans | reverse complement strand
ATATATATATATATATATATATATATATATATATATATATATATATATATATATATATATATATATATATATATATATATATATATATATATATTATATATATATATATATATATATATATATATAATATATATATATATATATATATATATATATATATATATATATATATATATATATATATATATATATATATATATATATATATATATATATATATATATATATAATATATATATATATATATATATATATATATATATATATATATATATATATATATATATTACATATATATATATATATTATTATATATTTTTTCATTTTTTTTTTAGAAAATATTTTATTTCTATAGAAAATATTGCGAACATTTTATTTGTGTCGCAAATTTTCCAAATTTTATTTCTATAGAAAATTTTGTCAAAATTTTATTTCTATAGAAAATTTTGTCAAAATTTTGTTTCTATAGAAAATTTTGTCAAAATTTTATTTCTATAGCAAATTTTTTCACAATTTAAGTTTTTATAGAAAATTTTGTCTCAATTTTATTTTACAGAAAATTTTATTATAGAAAATTGTGTCAAAATTGTATTTCTGTAGAAAATTATGTCAACATTTTATTTCTATAGAAAGTTTTGTCAAAAATTTATTTCTACAGAAAATTGTTCAAAATTGTATTTCTGTAGAAAATGATGTCCAAATTTTATTTATATATTTTTTTAATTTTTTTGTTTTTTTTGTAGAAAATGTTTTATTTCTATAGAAAATATTGCGAACATTTTATTTGTATCGCAAATTTTTCAAAATTTTATTTCTATAGAAAATTTTGTCAAAATTTTATTTATATGGCAAATTTTCTCACAATTGTATTTGTTTATAGAAAATTTTGTCTCAATTTTTTTTATAGAAAATTTTGTCTCAATTGTATTTTATAGCAAATTTGGTCAACATTTTATTTATATCGAAAAATTTGTGAAAATTTTATTTTTATAGAAAATTTTGTCAACATTTTTATTTCTATAGAAAAATTGTCTCAATTTTATTTCTATAGAAAATTTTTGCAAAATTTAATTTCTATAGAAAATTTTGACAAAGTTGTATATCTATGGAAAATTTTAGAAATAAAATTTTGACAAAATTTTCTATAGAAATCAAATTTTGGGAAAATTTCTATAGGAATAAAACTTTGACAAAATTTTCTATAGAAATAAAAATTTGAGAAAATTTTCTATAGAAATACGATTTTCACCAAATTTTCGATAGAAATAAGATTTGGACAAATTTTTCTATCGAAATAAAATTTTGAAAAAAAAAAATTCTATAGAAATAAAATTTTGACAAAATTTTCTATAGAAATAAAATTTTGACAAAATGTTCTGTAGAAGTAAAATTTTGGAAAATTTGTTATAGTATGGCCTATATATAGGGAACTTTCGGCCTTATTATTGACTAGCTTTGTATTAGATTTCCAGTTGTGTTTTTGCCCCTATTAAATTATTCCCACATCAAATGTTGTCATAGCAGGATGGGCTAGGTGCAAAGAGGTGAAGGGATTATTTCTCCTTGAATTCTGTTCATACAATTAATTTATTCTTCTTTTTCTCACTTTCTCTTTATATCTCCCTCTCCAGCCCTCTCACTCTCTCTCACCGCAATATCATATAATTTTCGGGGAATTATTTGATTGAAGCACAAATAAGAGAATGTCTACATTGAATAAAGAAAATTGCAATTTTTTATATTTTTGCTTATCTTCAAAGTCAATGTCAAAGTTATTTAAAAAAATAATGTCTAGCTATCAAATCAAAATCAAACAATAACAGCATTGATATAAACGTTCGTTTTGTTTTTGTTTGATATAGCGAAATGTGGAAAAACAGAGCAGAAGTTCTTTACTGGACGTCCTTGAATTCACGAAAAAGCAACAACAGGGTGATGTATAATTAAATATTTTGCTTAGTCATTCCATAAAACGCATTATCTCATATAGTGATAATTTTAGAGAGTACAAGAGAGCGTATGAGAAAAATGTTTCGAGAAAAATGTTTAATTGGGTTCTCATTCTCAGATGAAGTAAATATCTATGAAACAATTGTCAATATTTGGAATAAACTTTATATGACAGGGGCCCCATGTTAACCATTGACCCATCTTTATTCATTTTAGTTCTAAGTAAAATTCATGAGACCATCATATTTTTGGCTATAATGCTTATGCAGAATGCATGCAACTATCACATGTCGAATTAGTGTATGGGGGTTGAATCATTTCCTTGTCTATGTTCTAGGGGTTTGTTTACATGAGAGCCCCCATTCAAAATATCACACTTAAATAATTTTTGCAAAGAAATTGTATATGTAGCCTTAAAATAAGCAATGAGTCATTTCAAGGCAATAAAATCATAATAGAAATAAATTCCTAGAAATAATCTTAACAATAAGGCAAGCAAACAAAAAAAAATATATATCAACAAGCCCCGCTGCCAGTATATTGATATTTTGGGGATTTTAGTATTCGAAAATTTTGACGGCATACAGTCACCACATGCAACAAATTGTCTGGAGGGCATGAAGCAAATCAAAAGACCGGCAAAAGCTATAGTATGCATGCACTGCATACTATGGAAATAAAATTTTGACAAAATTTTCTATAGAAATAAAATTTTGATTTGAAATTTGCCAAAATTTTATTTCTATAGAAAATTTATGTCAATTTATTTTCTAGAGAAAATTTTTATCAAGCATTTATTTCTATAGAAAATTTTGTCAAAATTTTATATCTATAGAAAATTTTGTAAACAATTTATTTCTATAGAAAATTTTGTCAAAATTTTATTTCTGTATAAAATTTTGTCAAAACCTTATTTCTATAGAAAATTTTGTTAACATTTCTTTTCTATAGAAAATTTTGTCAAAATTTTATTTCTATAGAAAATTTTGTCACAATTTTATTTCTATAGAAAATTTTATCAAAATTTTATTTCTATAGACAATTTTCAAAATTTTATATCTATAGAAAATTTTGTCAAAATCTTATTTCTATAGAAAATTTTGTCAAAATTTTATTTCTATAGAAAATGTTTTTCAAAATTTTATTTCTACAGAAAATTTTGTCAAAACCTTATTTCTATTAAAAATTTTGTCAAAATTTTATATTTATAGAAAATTTTGTAAAAAATTTATTTATATAGCAAATTTTGCCAAAATTTTATTTCTATAGAAAATTTTGTCAAAATTTTATTTCTACAGAAAATTTTGTCAAAACCTTATTTCTATAGAAAATTTTGTCAAAATTTTATTTCTATAGAAAATTTTGACACAATTATTTTTCTATAGAAAAATTTTGACAAAATTTTATTTTTATATAAAATTTTGACAAAATTATTTTTCTATAGAAAAATTTTGACAAAATTTTATTTCTATATAAAATTTTGTCCAAATTTTATTTCTATAGAAAATTTTGTTAAAATGTTATTTCTATAGAAAATTTTGCCAAAGTTTTATTTTTATAGAAACTTTTATCAAAATTTTATTTCTATAGAAAATCTTGCCAAGATTTTATTTCTATAGAAAATTTTCTCAAACGTTTATTTCCAAAGAAAATTTTGTCACAATTTTATTTCTATGGAAAATTTCCTCAAAATATTATTTCCAGAGAAAATTTTGTCAAACTTTTATTTCTACAGAAAATTTTGTCAAAACCTTATTTCTATAGAAAATTTTGTTAACATTTCATTTTTATAGAAAATTTTGTCAAAATTTTATTTCTATAGAAAATTTTGTCAAAATTTTATTTCTATAGAAAATTTTGTCAAAATTTTATTTCTATAGAAAATTTTGTCAAAATTTTATTTCTATAGAAAATTGTGTCAAAATTTTATTTCTATAGAAAGTTTTGTCAAAATTTTATTTCTTTAGAAAATTTTTCAAAATTTTATTTCTACAGAAAATTTTGTCAAAACCTTATTTCTATAGAAGAATTTTTCAAAATTTTATTTCTATAGAAAAATTTGTCAAAATTTTATTTCTATAGAAAATTTGTGACAACATTTTTTTCTATAGAAATTTTTTGCCAAAATTTTATTTATTTTTATTAAAAATTTTGTCAAAGTTTTATTTCTAAAAAAATATTATTTCTATAAAAAATGTCGACAAAATTTTATTTTTATAAAAAAATTTTGTCAACCATTTATTTCGATAGAAAATGTTGTCAAAATTTTATTTGTCAAACTTTTATTTATTTCTATAGAAAATTTTGGAAATATTTTATATCTATAGGAAATTTTATTTCTAAAGAAAATTTTATCAAAACTTTATTTCTATAAAAAGTTTTATCAAAATTTTATTTCTATAGATATATTTTATTTCGATAGATATAGAATTTTGTCAAAATTTTATTTCTATTGATAATTTTATCAAAATTTTATTTATTTTTATAAAAAATTTTGTCAAAATTTTATTTCTATTTGTTAAAATTTTATTTCTATAAAAAATTTTGTCAAAAAAATTTTTTTTTCTTTTAGACAATTTTGTCAAACTTTTAGTTTTGTCAATGATGGTTTTAAGCTGAAATCAAAAACAACAATAATGATTGAAGAGAAACCAACAATAACAAACAAAAGGAATGAAGATAGAGGAAGCACACTCAAAAACAAACCCAGCCAACTACATTCAAATCGATGATTTGAGTTTGGCAAAGGAAAAGAAATATGCTTGCAAATTTGTTTAGGCAGTAGCCGAATATCAAACTTTTTTCGGAAGGTTCAAGTGTAGTTCACTTTGGGTTGAGTGAATTACCCGAATTTATTCTGATAATTGGTTGATAGTTTTGCTGCAAGTAGAGGATGTTGATGAGGAATGTGGTAATTCCGAAACGTGCGTCCATCCAACCATCTTGCAGTCTATCATTAGCGTAGCTAGACAATTTTCCTAGGGGGGGGCTATAGCCCCCCTAGATAAAAATTTATAGACTGAACTTATAGGTTCAATTAAAGTTTTATTTCATAAAATTGAAAAAAAATTAGGCATCAAAATAACTCGACAATTAATTTATAATATAGCAAATAAAAGTAGTTCCACACTTTTCCCAGCAAAAAAGTTGTGAGTTGATCTAAAGGCACAACTTTAAAAGTACTTCCAAAAATGTCCTCAATTATTTTAACTACACAGGAAGTTTTTTTACTTCATTTTTTCATATTTTAATGTGTAATTTTTTGTTTTCTTTTTTTCAAATAGTTTAATAAAGAGTAAGAATAAATAATTTGGTACAAATTATTTGAAATGTGTACCAATTTACCACAAAACTGCTAAATCCATTATAGAAAAATCGATAATTTTATTATTAGAGAAAAAACGTTTCAAACAAGCGTCAGAATGCATTAAAAATCATAAAAACAGTATAAAAATTATTTGTTTGGGAAAATATCACAAAATTTTTTAATTCACATTCAAAACACTGAATTCGGATCTCACCTTAAGAAGTGATGCAAATTCATTGCAACGGTGTTGAAACTGTGGACATTACAAGCTCATATTATATTCATTGCTTCTCCGCCAATTTTGCACCACTTCTAGACACAAAAAGAACATTTTCACTACTTTTTCGGTGACGCTTTTTTGCAGCGTTATTAAGATATTAATTTATGAAAGAATTGATAATAATATCAATTACTATTTTTTTAATTAAATTGACTAAACTAAATCAATCATAAGTTCAACCACAGCTTTATTTCATAAATATCTGATTTCAAACATTCGATTGTTCATGAAAGTCTTTAGCGGAACTTTGGGCGATTGTATATACTTGTTTAATTTTTATAAAAATTAAAAAAACTATTGACATTTATTGATAAATGTAAAATCAAAAATAGAGTTTCAAATTCTGGGGGGGGGGGGGCTAAAATTTTTCTGGGGGGTCTAAGCCCCCTCCCCAGAGGCCTTCCTAAGCTTATGCAGTCTATAGGGCTTTGCCCAAATAAATTTGATAAACATTCTTTTCCTCTGTTGGTTAAGCTACACTTGTAGTCTAGTCAATGCATGGTTTTAAGCTGAAATCAAAAACAACAACAAGAAATAAAATTGACAACATGTTCTATAAAAAATAAAATTTTGACAATATATTCTATAGAAGTAAAATTTTTGCAATATTTTCTATAGAGATGAAATTTTGGCAAAATTTTCTATAGCAATAAAATTTTGCAAAAATTTTCTATAGTGATAAAATTTTGCAAAAATTTTCTATAGTGATAAAATTTTGCAAAAATTTTCCATAGCAATAAAATTTTGACAACATTTTCTATAAAAATAAAATTTTGACAATATATTCTATAGAAGTAAAATTTTTACAATATTTTCTATAGAGATGAAATTTTGGCAAAATTTTCTATAGCAATAAAATTTTGCAAAAGTTTTCTATAGTGGTAAAATTTTGCAAAAATTTTCTATAGCAATAAAATGTTGTCAACATTTTCTATAAAAATAAAATTTTGACAAAATTTTCTATAAAAATAATATTTTTACAAAAATTTTCTATAGAAATGAAATTTTGACAAAATTTTCTATAGCAATAAAATTTTGCAAAAATTTTCTATAGCAATAAAATGTTGACAACATTTTCTATAAAAATAAAATTTTGACAATATATTCTATAGAAGTAAAATTTTTACAAAATTTTCTATACAGATGAAATTTTGACAAAATTTTCTATAGCAATAAAATTTTGCAAAAATTTTCTATAGCAATAAAATTTTGCAAAAATTTTCTATATCAATAAAATTTTGCAAAAATTTTCTATAGCAATAAAATGTTGACAACATTTTCTATAAAAATAAAATTTTGACAATATATTCTATAGAAGTAAAATTTTTACAATATTTTCTATAGAGATGAAATTTGACAAACTTGTCTATAGCAATAAAATTTTGCAAAAATTTTCTATAGCAATAAAATGTTGTCAACATTTTCTATAAAAATAAAATTTTGACAAAATTTTCTATAAAAATAATATTTTTACAAAAATTTTCTATAGAAATGAAATTTTGACAAAATTTTCTATAGCAATAAAATTTTGACAAAAATTTTTTCCTTTAAATTTTGGACATGAAATGATCTTTATTGTTTTTGCGCTACGAGATAACTTCCAGGCGATCCAATTTAGTGAAAGATAATAAAAGCAACTATCGAATGGTTGCTCGGAATAAGAGGGGGTAGTGTAAAAAATTCTCAAAACAACAATGAAAAACTAATACAGCAAAAGCTATCCCCAAAAACAACACACATGAATTATAGATGAGTACTACACACCATTACCCACCACTACCCATAGCCATTTAGTCTCAATGTCATTCAGAGAAATGAGCACTTCACTTGACATTGAACTTGAACTGCAGTTTGTAAAGAGTATTGTACGGAATAGCAGTCACACACAATTGTTGTAGACATCGCCATATATACAATTACGTCGTTTGTTTGCTAAATGTATGTGAGTGTGTATATTCTTTCTAGGTATGCATTTGTGTTCTTCTTTTGATTATAGTTATCAGGGAGAGGAGTTGGGACGTGAGGTATGTGGATGTTGAGATGAAAATGAATTATCTACCATTGACAATGGATGTGATAATGTCTCCTCATATTGGGCTTAATGGTGAATTTTGTGAACAAACAAAAGACTTCATTTCATCCAGAATTTAATTAGTAAGAAAGTTGCTGAATTATTTATGTTAGATATATTAAGAAATTCTTTATTATTACGAGTATGACCGACAAAATTAAAAAAAAATGTATTTATTTAGAAATTGTGAACCCAATTTAATTAATATTTACTGATGGTTCTCTTAGAAATGTTTAACTAAAATATTTTATTAAACGCAGTATGATACAAATAATATGAAATGAGAAACACAGGGTGATATATAATTAAATATTTTGCATCGTCACTACATAAATCGCATTATCTCACATGGTGATAATTTTAAAGAGTACAAGAGTACAAGAGAGCGTATGAGTGACTTCTTTTTATTGGATTTTTTTTTGAGGTATAATAGATTGAAGATCAATGAGAAAAAAATAATAAAAGAAAATTTTAATACTTTTTGTTAAGTTAGAATATAATGATTAAAATAATATTTTTTTTTGTTTACGAAAATTTTACATTTTGAAAGAAAACATTTTGGAGTTAGGTTAGGTTAGGTTATGTGGCAGCCCGATGTATCAGGCTCACTTAGACTATTCAGTCCATTGTGATACCACAGTGGTGAACTTCTCTCTTATCACTGAGTGCTGCCCGATTCCATGTTAAGCTCAATGACAAGGGACCTCCTTTTTATAGCCGAGTCCGAACGGCGTTCCACATTCCAGTGAAACCACTTAGAGAAGCTTTGAAACCCTCAGAAATGTCACCAGCATTACTGAGGTGGGATAATCCACCGCCGAAAAACTTTTTGGTGTTCGGTCGTAGCAGGAATCGAACCCACGACCTTGTGTATGCAAGGCGGGCATGCTAACCATTGCACCACGGTGGCTCCCAACATTTTGGAGTTAAAAATTGTTAAAATATTTTTAGCGTTTTACGAAGTCCATGACAGAAAAAATTAAAAAAAACGTGTATTTCCTTTTAGAAATTGTGAACCCAATTTAATTAAAATTGACGGATTTTTCTCTTAGAAAATTTTAACTAAAATATTTTACTAAACGCATTATCATTCAAGTAAGATGGAAAAACACATGGTGATACATAATTAAATATTTTGCTTAGTTACTCCACATAGTGATAACTTTAAGAGTACAAGGGAGCGTATGAGTGTTTTTTTTTATTTATTGGAATTCCATTCGCGGTATAACAGACTGAAGATCAATTTGAAAAAAAATAATAAAAAATTTTTAATACTTTTTGTTAAAAAATAATTTCTCACCAACTTGTATTATTTTTTGCTAAACAAACCAAAAGTAACCATAAAATTATTAAAAACTAAGAAAAATTCAATTTTTTTTTTAATTTTCCTAAACTAAAATAAAAATCGGCCATGGACATTTTTGTTGGCTTTTTACTGAAAATTATTTCAAAATTATTATTATTAAATAATAAAATAAGGAAATTTATTTTTTTTAATTTTCATAAAACTAAAATTAAGTTAAATCGGTTATAGACATTTTGGTTTTCTGAGGATAGCTTATTAATTTAAATTTAGTTTATATGCAATAAATTTTAATTTCTAATTATTCCAATTTAATACATTTAATTAAATTGAATCATTTAAACATTTAAAAAATAATTTCTCACCAACAAAAATAAACCAAAAATAATGAAAGTAAGGATTTTTTTAAATTATCCTAAACTAAAATAAAGTTAAATTAATTATAGAAATTTTTGTTGGCTTTTTCCTGTGGATTAAATTAAACATAAAATAATTAAAATAAATATTTTTTTTTTTAATTTTCCTAAAATAAAATAAAGTTAAATCACTTATAGAAATTTGTTTTTGTTGATTTTTTTCTGATGATATCGTATTAATTTAAATTTATATTTTATATTTAAATAATTTCAATTTTTAGTTATTTTAATTTTTTTATTGAATTTAGTATATATTTAATTAATTAAATTTAATCATTTATTTTCTAATTTAAATCGGCTATAAACATTTTTGTTGATTTTTTCCCTGAGGATTAAATAATCACAAACTAGACATTTTGGTTTTCTGAGGATAGCTTAGTTTATATGAAATAAATTTTAATTTTTAATTATTCCAATTTAATACATTTAATTAAATTTAATCATTTAAATATTTACAAAATAATTTCTCACCAACAAAAGTAATGAAAATAAGGATTTTTTTTTTAAATTATCCTAAACTAAAATAAAGTTAAATTAATTATAGAAATTTTTGTTGGCTTTTTCCTGTGGATTAAATTAAACATAAAATAATTAAAATAAATAAATTATTTTTTTTTTAATTTTCCTAAAATAAAATAAAGTTAAATCACTTATAGAAATTTGTTTTTGTTGATTTTTTTTTCTGATGATATCGTATTAATTTAAATTTATATTTTATATTTAAATAATTTCTATTTTTAGTTATTTTATTTTTTTTTATTGAATTTAGTATATATTTAATTAATTAAATTTAATCATTTAATTTCTAATTTAAATCGGCTATAAACATTTTTGTTGACTTTTTCCCTGAGGATTAAAGTAATCACAAACTAATAAAAATAAGGCAAATTCAATTTTTATTAATTTTCAAAAAAAAATAAAAAATAAAATAAAATGAAATCGGCTAAAGAAATTTTTGTTGAATTTTCCCCGAGGACAGCTTATTAATTTAAAATTTTGTTTATATTAAATTAATTTTTAATTATTCAATTTTTTGTAAATTTAATGCATACCTAATAATTTAAATTTAATAATTTCTACAGTTACAGTTACAGATTTTTTTGATGACTTTTTCCTAAGGATTAAAGTAAAACAAATAATTAAAATAAGGAAAATTATTTTTTTTTAATTTTTCTAAATTAAAATAAAGTTAAATCGCCTAGAAAAAATTTTGCTAATTTTTTTCCGATTGTAGCCTTTTATTTGTATGCTTTATTATTTATTCTATATTTAATTAATTTTAATTTTTAATTAATCTATTGTTTTTATGAAATTAAAAATATAGTTAATTAATTAAAATTAATCATTTAAATATTTAAAAAATAATTTCCAATTTAAATCGGCTATAGAATTTTTTGGACTTTTAATTTGAATTTAAAATTAGTTTATATTTAATAAAATGTAATTTTTATTTTATCTAACCTTTTTATTTAAATTAATTTATTTTTATTTAATTCATTTCATTAAATTTAATCATTCAAATATTTAAAAAAAAAAAAAATAATTTTTGATTTAGAAATTTTTGTTGACTTTTTCCTGAGGTTAGCTTATTAATTTAAAATTAGTTTATATTTACTTAATTTTAATTTTTAATTATACTATTTTTATTTTTACGTAGAAAAAAAATTCTCACCAACTTGTATTATAGTCCACTGATTTTCTTTCGCCCACATAACATAATATCATAGGCATAATTTTTTATGATAGACCAAGAATTTAGACATTTTTTTTGCTTGCTCGTGGCAAAAACAAAATAAACCAGAGCCTAGGAGAAAGATTAATAAAAAAAAACCGAAAATGGGTTTAAGAATAATTTAGACCAACAAAATAAAAAGAAAATATAAAAAAAAAAACAAAAGCAATAACATATTTTGGCAAATTTTAGCACCAAAATCTAGAAACAATTTTTATTTCAAGGTCAACTGATTAGACGACAGACGACAGCGACAGTGACAATAGCAATAGCAGCAACCAAATCTATAACAATAAACAAAAACAATTGTGGTGGTTATGATACTGGAACACGCACTTTATACCCATAAGGCGATGAATATAGAAATAGGTTTTTGTTGGCATTGTTGTGAGACATTTCAAGTACATAAGAGAGGTGAATTTTTCGAGGGAAATTTCACCCAACCTCAAGGTTGCGGAGGAGAGAATGGCTCATTGCAAAGTCAATGTCTAACTTGGCCGTAGCGTTTCGAAAGAGAGGTCATAAATAAAATCTATCCAATTATTATCATCTATGGCTTAGTAGCATTCAATTGAGATAGGTTTTTTTGTTTCATAGACAAACCAGACTTTATGTTCTCTCAAAATTAGATAATTATTTTTTTGGCTCTTTAAAAATCATATGGCAACCCTATGTCATATCATTTACGTCCATCAAATAGGTATGCGCGAGAGCTCTGCGTGTGTACTACTAAGCTGAGCGGGTGGGGAAAATGTTGGGGTAGTGTGAGAAAACTAGCAACTATCTGGCCATTGACCCTCAAAAACTATGTACTGAAATATGTTTCGCATAATTGTTTTTTTTTCACCTATCATGTATAGAGTAAGTGAGAATTTTGTGTGGGTGTGTATGTCGTATAGCCACCATATGGGGGTATATCTTTAACACCCTCAAATGGGCTAAATTTTTTGCTACCTTTTAGCATACCGCACCACCACCCTGATCTCATAAGCAGTTTCATTTTTATTATATGTTATGCTTTTTTTTTTTGAAAAAAAGGTGGAAAATGTTTTAGGCGACCATCTGTCTTCTTCGCACTTGTATTACTTATGGGCTTTTTTGGACACAGGAGTTAAATTAATATTCCAAGTTGGTTGGTTGTAGTTTATTCGCACATAAATAAAAATTTATGCGGAATTTGTCCTTGACGTTGCTATGTATATATAGAGTTTTTTTCTGTGTGTTTATCCTACCCATATAAAAGATGAGATGTAGCATTAGTTTGTCATAGAGTTTGTAATTTAAATAAAATTGAAGGCCTTTGAATCCTAGACAAAGAAAAATTTAGACTTTCTAGACAAAGTGTTATTGCTTGTCTGTCTTGTCATCTGTAAAATAATAATTTTTAATATTTTTTTCCTTTAATTCTTTTAAAAACAAAAACAATATTTTTTTAAAAGAATTTAAAATTCCGCTTATCCAATTTAACAATTTTGTCAAAATTTTATTACTATAGAAAATTTTGTCAAAATTTTATTTTTATAGAAAATGTTCTCCAAAATTTTATTGCCATAGAATATTTTGTTAAATTTTATTTCTATAGATAATTAAAAAAAATTATTTTTATAAAATATTTTTATCTAATAGTTTTTTACTTTAGAAAATTTTATCAAAAGTTTGTTTCTATAAAAAATTTTATTTCTATAGAAAATGTTGTGAAAATTTTATTTCTGTAGAAGATTTTAGCAAAATTGTATTTCCATATAAAATTTTGTCAAAATTTTATTTCTATAGAAGATTTGTTCAAAAATGTTATTGCCATAGAACATTTTGTCAAAATTTCATTTCTATAGATAATTTTAACAAAATTTTATTTCTATGAAAAATCTTTATCTAATAGCTTAGAAAATTTTGTAATAATTTTATTGTGATAGAAAATTTTGCCGAATTTTATTTCTATAGCAAATTTTGTCACAATTTTATTTCTATAGAAAAATTTGTCAAAATTTTATTTCTGTAGAAAATTTTGTCATTTCTATTGTGATAGAAAATTTTGCCGAATTTTATTTCTATAGAAAATTTTATCAAATTCTATTATTTATATTTCTTCTATTATTTCTATAGCAAATGTTGTGAACATTTTATTTCTATAAGAAATGTTGTCAAAATTTTACTTTGTTGTGAAAATTTTATTTCTGTAGAAAATTTGCCGAAAATTTTATTTCTATAGGAAATTTTGCCAAAGTTTTTTTTCTATAGAAAATTTTCTCAAAACTTTTATTGCCATAGAACATTTTGTCAAAATTTTATATTATTTCTATAGATATTTTTAACAAAATTTTATTTATATAAAAAATTTTTATCTAATAGTGTTTTTTCTTAGAAAGTTTTGTTAAAATTTTCTTTCTATAAAAAGTTTTGTAAAAATTTGATTTCTACGCAAAGTGCTTTTAAAACTTTATTTCATAGAAAATTTTCTCAAAAATTTATTTCTATAGTAACTATAGAAGCTTATTTCTATAGAACATTTTCTCAAAAATTTCTTTTTAAAGAATATTTTATTAAAAGTTTATTTCTATAGAAAATTTTGTCAAAATTTTATTTCTATAGAAAATTTTGTCAAAAATCTTATGTCTCTAGAAAATTTTAACAAAATTTTATTCCTATAAAAAATTCTATCAAAATTTTATTTCTATAGAAAATTTTGTCAAAATTTTATTTCTATAGAAAATATTGTGAAAATTTTATTTCTATAGAAAATGTTGTAAAAATTTTATTTCCGTAGAAAATTTTGTCAAAATTTTATTTCTACAGGAAATTTTTTGTCAAAATTTTATTTCTGCAGAAAATTTTCACAAACATTTTATTTGTATAGAAAATGTTTTCAAAATTTTATTTCTATAGAAAATGTTGTCAACATTTTATTTCTACGGAAAATGTTTTTAAAATTTTATTTCTATAGAACATTTTCTCAAAAATTTCTTTTTATAGAACATTTTATCACAAGTTTATTTCCATAGAAAATTTTGTCAAAATTTTTATGTCTCTAGAAAATTTTAACAAAATTTTATTCCTATAGAAAATTCTATCAAAATTTTATTTCTATAGAAAATTTTGTCAAAATTTTATTTCTATAGAAAATGTTGTGAAAATTTTATTTCCGTAAAAAATTTTGTCAAAATTTAATTTCTACAGGAAATTTTGTCAAAATTTTATTTCTGCAGAAAATTTTAACAAACATTTTATTTGTATAGAAAATTTTTTCAAAATTTTATTTTTATAGAAAATTTTATCAAAATGTTATTTCTATAGAAAATGTTGTCAACATTTTATTTCTTCGAAAATGTTCTTAAAATTTTATTTCTATAGAAAATTTTCTCAAAAATTTATTTTTATAGAAAATTTTATCAAAAGTTTATTTCTATAGAAAATTTTGTCAAAATTTTATTTCTATAGAAAATTTTCACAAACATTTTATTTGTATAGAAAATGTTTTCAAAATTTTATTTCTATAGAAAATGTTGTCAACATTTTATTTCTACGGAAAATGTTTTTAAAATTTTATCTCTATAGAAAATTTTCTCAAAAATTTATTTTTACAGAACATTTTATCAAAAGTTTATTTCTATAGCAAAATTTTGTAAAAATTTTATTTCTATAGAAAATTTTGTCAAAAATTTTATGTCTCTAGAAAATTTTAACAAAATTTTATTCCTATAGAAAATTCTATCAAAATTGTATTTCTATAGAAAATTTTGTCAAAATTTTATTTCTATAGAATTTGTTGTGAAAATTTTATTTCTATAGAAAATGTTGTGAAAATTGTATTTCCGTAGAAAATTTTGTCAAAATTTTATTTCTACAGGAAATTTTGTCAAAATTTTATTTCTGCAGAAAATTTTCACAAACATTTTATTTGTGCAGAAAATTTTTTCAAAATTTTATTTCTATAGCAAATTTTATCAAAATGTTAATTCTATAGAAAATGTTGTCAACATTTTATTTCTTCGAAAATGTTCTTAAAATTTTATTTCTGTAGAAAATTTTCTCAAAAATTTATTTTTATAGAAAATTTTATCAAAAGTATATTTCTATAGAAAATTTTGTCAAAACTTTATTTCTATAGAAAATTTTGTCAAAATTTTATTTTTATAAAAAATTTTATTTCTATAAATAATTTTGTCAAAATTTTATTTCTATAGAAAATGTTGTGAAAATTTGATTTCTCTACAAAATTTTATTTCTTTAGAAAATTTTGTCAAAATTTTATTGCTATTGAAACTATTATCAAAATTTTTATAAAAATTTTATTTCTATAAATAATTTTGTCAAAATTTTATTTCTATAGAAAATGTTGTGAAAATTTGATTTCTCTAGAAAATTTTATTTCTTTAGAAAATTTTGTCAAAATTTTATTGCTATTGAAACTATTATCAAAATTTTATTTCTATAGGTAATTTTGTCAAAATTTTATTTGTGAAAATTTTATTTTTGTAGAAAATTTTCTTAAAATTTTATTTCTATAGAAAATGTTATAACAATTTTATTTCTATGGCAACTTTGGTGTAAAATATTAAAGTACTAAAGTTATTCATTAATAGACTGAAATGTGTCCTTATTTCTTAGATAAATCATTAGAATAAAGAAAAGTTATTTTGTTTAGAAAATTGTTCATTGGCTCCTGAGAATGACAATATAATGAGAAATTTATTTAATATTACATAGCCTGGATTCCTACTATAATTTCCTACTATAGTAGAAGGGGATAAAAGGAATCTCGTATATGGTAAATGAGAACTCTAGCAATTAGCGTGATCAAAAAACCGTGTTTTTCGAAATCAGGGTTTTCTGCTTTTTTTTTGTCCCAACAATAAAACGCTTCTTGTCTTTGAATTTGTTAAATATTTTTTTTCATTTCCTTTATACTACAACCAATTGATTGAGAAAACTAGAGAACCATATGTGCAATTGAGTGTAATGTAAACACTCTGTAGACAAACAGCTGTTGTTAAGTATCCAGACAGGTAAGAGATGTCCGTTTATCTCTATATTGTCAACATATTGAAAAACCAAAATAATTATCCCAATTAAAAATTTAAATAAATGAAATTAATTTATATAAAATTTTGGTTTTAATTAAAATTTAATTAAACTGGCCATTGAAAATTTTTTTTCACTTCAGTTTAAATTTTTCTTTTTTAATCAAATAAAAAATCCATTAAACAAAGGTATAGTGTTGGAAAAAATCTTTCGTTAAAATTTTTTCATTATTAAAATTCAATATTGCATTTGGTTCCATGGTGCAGAGTATATGCAATTCGACCATGTCCACATTGTTGGTTAACTAACATTTTAGATTTTTCGATATTTTCCTTTGAAAATCTGTGTCCATACATAGATTATTTCGATTTGCCTGAAAGGATCTCTAATATCCAAACAAAAAAGGTCTAAGTAAAGGAAAGCAAATCTATAACACCTTCTAGCATTGACATTTCTGTGTTGTTGCTTCATTGGAAATTGTCATTGAATTTATATTCGGTGAGAACGTCTAACATTGTGTGTGATGAAAACTCATGGACCTTCTCAAGGACTCTTCACCACCATAACTGACGAATTTATAGTTCCAAACAAAAAAGCCCTTCACAAACGTGTCAAGCATTTCAAGCCACAGCCACTCCATCATTCAATGATGGGGAGCTACACCGAAAGAATTCTCTTCGTTAATTTTACGAAGAATTCTTCATTAACTATTCTTCCTGAATTCTTCATTAAAATAACGAAATTTTCATTCATTTTCGTAAATTTTACGAAGAACATTTTACGAATATACGAAACTTCTACGAAACATTCTACATTAACTTTTCTTCGTAAAAAGTTCGTACTTTTAACGAAACTTTCTTCACATTTCATGAATTTTGTGAAGAAGTTTTTACGAATATTTTACGAAGCATTCTGCGTTAAAATTTCTTCATAAAAAGTACGAAACATTTTCTTTGAAATAACGAAGAAGTTTCATTGAAGTTGTAAAATTTCCGTTCGCGGCATTAAATTGTCTTTTATAATGTGCTTGAGTGTATTCCTTTATTCTATTTTTGTATGCAAGTCTATGCTAATTCTCATTTGGGTGATAGCGCGCTATGAATAAAAGTGAAGCAATAAAACTAAAAATTATTCAAAAACTTAAGATGTAAAGTAGTGATGTCATTTTTCACACTTGCAACTACAACCAAATGCACTTTCGACTATAAATTTTTTTTTCTAAAAGTTCGAACATTTTTCAGAAAAAAGTACGAATTTTTTTCATAAAAAGTACGAAAATTTTTCATAAAAAGTACGAAACATTTTCATAAAAAGAACGAAATTGTTTCATAAAAAGTACGAAGATTTTTCATAAAAAGTACGAAGATTCATCATAAAAAGTACGAAGATTCTTCATAAAAAGTACGAATTTTTTTCTTACAAACTACGAAAATTTTGGAAGAACTTTTCTTCGTAAAAAGTACGAAATATTTCGTACTTTTAATGAAAAGTTTCTTTGGTTGTAAAACAATGACAAATTTCGTACTTTTAACGAAATTTTTCGTTCTTTTTACGAAGAAAATTCTTTCGGTGTACCGAAAGGTTTCGATACAAATATTGAAGTAAACGAAAAGGAAATGAAATAAAATCCACCATAAATTATGTAAAGACCCACTTACAGTTCTTAACATAGACTATAGACTTTAGATAGATGAGCCATGAGTGCCAAACTATTTTTGACAGTTCCGAAGATTAAGAATAAACGAGAAAAATAAGAGCACGCTTACAATCTCTTTCGTTTTCCTTTTTGTAGTTTGCCAATTTTACACAAAGTTAGAACGTTTATGATGCAACAGAGGATTTATAAATAAATTAATATATTAAAAGTTCATATTTGAACAAAAAATTGTGACCAAAATCGCGAAAATACGAAATTTAATTTTGAGCAGCATTGCTCTTTACGAACAACACAAAAGCAAATGCACGAAAATTAATGTTTGGGACTGACTCTTTACGAAAAAATCAAAACGAAATGTCAGAAAATTAATTTTTGGAACTGACACATTGTTTTTAAAGAGAATAGTGGATCATCTATCTAAAGTCTATAGTCTATGGTTCTTAAAGAGTAAGAGAGTTGGAAAGAGAGTGAGTGCGTAAGAGAGTTAAGATAGAGGCAGAGAGAAAGGGGAAAATGAAACTGACTTTTTTCTAAATCACAAACCTTAGCAAACGTAAGGGGCATCGAATTCATTGGAAATAATTTAAAAATTCTAGGGACATTTGGAGATTTTACACACACATGTGTCCACACCCACAATCATAGAAAATCAGATCGCTATAGGAATTTACTGGGGTAGGGATGCCATTCGAGTTTTTTTTTTAATAAAATAAATGCATATAAAAAATTTTTGTCAAAATTTTATTTCTTAGAAAATTTGGTCAAATTTTGTTCCTATATAAAAATTTTTTCAAAAATTTTATTTCTATAGACAATGTTCTCAAAAATTTTATTTCTATAGAAAATTTTCTAAAAAACTTTATTTCTATAGAAAATTTTCTCAAAAATTTTATTTCTTTAGAAGATTTTGTAAAATTTTATTTTTACAGAATATTTTGTCAACATTTTATTTCTATAGAAAATTTTGACTACATTATATTTCTATAGAAAATGACAATCATCTTTATAGTGGATAGGAACTGTAGGAATTTCGATCCCATTTTTTTATTTTCAGAAATGAGTTTACGGTCAGAGCAAATGAATGAAGAATGATTTCGAAAACAATTTTGGAAAAATCACGTCAACATCCTCATGTAAATCGCTAACATTCCAAAGTTTAATAATTCGGCCATGCACAAACTCTTACTCTGAAATCGGGTATGGTTAAGGGGTTTGCTTTTTTATTCTCCAAAAACACAAACAAAACTCAAACATACTCAACAAGTCAACCCTTGAGAACAAATGGATGGATATTGATGGTTTATTACTGGTGAACCACAACCCACTCTCTTTAGTTCTTAAAGCCAAAATTATGCCCGTATTTTCTTATGAATGTCTATGTTTTTGTGTGGAAACACCAATGAGAATTGAAGCAAAGGAAAACCCCTAACCTATGTTACAAACAAATTATACAACTGCTGTCATTGCAAACACGCGCCAAATACTTCTGTCATTGCCAGAAGCTGATGGAAATTAGAGAGAGGAAAAAATGAAATAAATAAGAAGTAAGCGAATAAGGATTTCAGTTGCCCGAAGGATGGTGAAACGCGCTGGAGCTTTCCTATAGAAATGAAACTTTGACAATATTTCCTATAAAAATAAAATCTTGACAAAATGTTCTATAGAATAAAATTTTGAGGGAATTTTCCATGGAAATAAAATTGTGACAAAATTTTCTCTGGAAATAAAATTGTGAAAAAATTTTCTCTGGAAATAAACTTTTGAGAAAATTTTCTCTGGAAATAAAATTTTGATAAAAGTTTCTATAAAAATAAAACTTTGACAACATTTTCTATAGAAATAATATTTTAATAAAATTTTCTATAGAAAAATTTTGTCAAAATTTTTCTATAGAAAAATAATTTTGTCAAAATATAAATAAAATTTTTTTTCTATAGAAATAAAATTGTGACAAAATTTTCTATAGACATAAAATTGTGACATAATATTCTATAGAAATAAAATGTTGACAAAAATTCCTGTAGAAATTTTTTATAGAAATAAAATTTTGACAAAATTTTGTATAGAAAAACATTAAAAAAATTCTAAAGAAATAACATTTTTAAAAAATTCTCTATAGAAATAAAATTTTGATAAAAGATTCTATAAAAATAAAACTTTGACAAAATTTTCTATAGCAATAAAATTTGGACAAAATTTTCTATAGAAATAAAATTTTGTCAAAATTTTTCTATAGAAAAATAATTTTGTCAAAATTTTCTATAGAAATAAAATTTTGAGGGAATTTTCCATGGAAATAAAATTGTGACAAAATTTTCTCTGGAAATAAAATTTTGAGGAAATTTTCCATAGAAATAAAATTGTGAAAAAAATTTTCTCTGGAAATAAACTTTTGAGAAAATTTTCTCTGGAAATAAAATTTTGATTAAAAGTTCTATAAAAATAAAACTTTGACAACATTTTCTATAGAAATAAAATTTCGACAAAATTTTCTATAGAAATAAAATTTCGACAAAATTTTCTATAGAAATAAAATTTTGTCAAAATTTTTCTATAGAAAAATAATTTTGTCAAAATATAAATAAAATTTTGAGAAAATTTTCTATAGAAATAAAATTGTGACAAAATTTTCTATAGACATAAAATTGTGACATAATATTCTATAGAAATAAAATGTTGACAAAATTTCCTGTAGAAATAAAGTTTTGACGAAATTTTCTATAGAAATAAAATTTTGACAAAATTTTGTATAGAAAAACATTAAAAAAATTCTAAAGAAATGACATTTTTAAAAAATTCTCTATAGAAATGAAATTTTGATAAAAGATTCTATAAAAATAAAACTTTGACAAAATTTTCTATAAAAATAAAATTTTGACAAAATTTTCTATAGAAATAAAATTTTGACAAAATTTTCTACAGAAATAAAATTTTGACAAAATTTTCTACAGAAATAAAATTTTGAAAATTGCCTATAGAAATAAAATTTTGATAAAATTTTTCTATAGAAATAAAATTGTGACAAAATTTTCTAATTAAATTGATACTCTTTCTCTCTTTCACTCTCTGTTCCTAACTCTCGCTCTCCATATCACCATTAGATTCCTTCTCCATCGCTTTATCTCACTTATCTTGTTCTCTTATGTTAACGGTTATTAGAATTGAGTGTGTGTGTATATGTTATTGTAAGTGTTAACTTACAACATTGTTGCAATATCATTTACAATTTTAATATCTGGTATAACCTTCGATTTATTCCCTATAGACAATACAGATGGGGAGACATTCCGTGGTATTTGCATTTCTTAAATCTACAATTCCAATTCCAGACATAAAAAAGAAGTCAAATAGTCTGATGTACATGGGTCTTCTTTATTTTATTTATTTTTTTAATAAAAATTAGCAGTCTCATCACCTACACTTCTCCAAGCAATTGATCCTCAATTATTTATGATTTTTTTCTTTTTTTCAATTTAATAACTCCTGGCTATATGGGGGTTCTCCAACATTGAATGTTGTATGGTCGGTCATACAAGGCGAGCAAGAATATAAAGAGAAAGAGAATAAAATGTCGTGTGTCCTTGAAACATGTAAAAATAACGTCAACATGTATATATTTGTGTTTAGTCTTTTGGTGGTGGAGTTGGTGGAGGTGGTGTTGGCTGTGACCCTATACCCATCTTGAGTCGTGGTATTGTGGTGTCTGAGACATTCATAATATCTCTGTAGCCTGTGGCAAAGTAAAATTTTCTCTATAAAGAATACTTGGAATATTTGCCAATATATTTGGACAAAATTGCCATCATACATACGCCTACGTGTATGGCCACTGAGACTGGAGAAGAAATTCCAAGAGTTTCGTTCAAATAACCTTGATTATTCAAAGAAATAAGCAAGTGTGTTGCTCATCAAAATAAAGACGTAGCTATTAAGGGTAGTTAGATGCAAAAATTAAAAAAAAAATTCCAAGTTCTTTCATTAAAAAAATATATACTAACACAAAGATTTTTAGATTTAAATTGACAAAATTTTATCTATGTAGAAAAATTTCTTAAAATTTTATTTGTATAGGAAATTTTTTATAAATTTTATTTCTATAGAAAATTTTATCAAAATTGTATTTCTATAGTAGGGTGAGTGCAGCAAATGTGGCATACCCATTTGTTTTTCGATAGCCAAATTTTTTGTTTTTCTCCGACGAGGCTAAGAGTTTACTATTTACTTCTATCGATTTTTTTTTTAATTTTTATTTCAATAGAAAATTTCGTCAACATTTTATTTTTATAGAACATTTTTGCAAAATTTAATTTCTATAGAAAATTTTGTCAAAATTTTATTTGTACAGAAAATTTTATCAAAATTTTATTTATTATATTTTATGAAAATTAGCACCTAAATCTAAATAAAGTAGTGTGGCACCAATTTTTAATGTTTTTAGGGGATAACTCCATTTTATTTGTGGCACCCATTTGCCAATTTCCAAAAATGCTAAATATGGACTATGCCAAGGAACCAGAATTTGTTCTTTTTGTTAAAATTTCCACAGCCTACACACAAAAAAAGCATGCCCGGTTCCAAAGATTTTGTCTTTACTTTAACAAATTTGGTATTGATTCCGAGCCAAAGAAGCGGAGAATATAAGTAAGGATACTTTTAAGACACAATTATCTTTTAAATGTGGGTATTGTTTACTTGCTTCTAGGAAGCAAATTTAAATTTTTCGTTTTTCAGCTGTTTTTCTTCATATGCTATCAAAGTCCTTTAAAAACGAGTTAACGACAAATTTATTTTCCAAATTCAGACTGACTTCCAGTAGAAATTATGCTATGTATGTTTCAAGTAAAAAACGTCTTTAAAATAGTGTTGAAAATCATGTCCTATTTTTGAACGATTTTTTCTTTAAAGTCAAGCCGCAAAAAGACAACAAATTTGTAGACAACTTCATTCATTTTAAAGATTTGTTCTGAATTATTAAAGTCAAGTTGACATTAGCCCAAAAAATTTTTCTTTCATGTTATGATACTCATTCTTAAGTCAAATGACTTAATTATAAGGACAGTACGACTTCATTGAAAAGTTTATCGACTTTTGGACAAGGAGAAAAACTTTATATTAGAGAAATGCATCTTCTAAGCTAATCAAAATTTGCATTCGTATTTTAAGGACATGAAATCTTTGACCTCACGTCAATATTTTTTTAGTGTAGAAAAATGTCATTACTCGTACTCTGGGTATGTTTCAAAATTTTTTAATGTGAGTATAAAATGATAGAAAAAATAAGTTTAATATAAACTAAAACAAAAGATATCCTTCGTAAATTTTCCATGGTCATGATCATAGAGCCATTTTTTTTTATTTCTAGTTTATTAGGAGATATAAACTATAGTAATAGTAAACGAGAAGAAGTAATTTCGTAAATGCTGGAAATCTCAAAACACCAAATGGGATATAATTTTGTTAATTTTTCCCCATTTTTCTATTTGATTCAAAGTCCAGTTCATTTAAATATCCCTCTCAGAACAACATTAATGATATACTCTCTCTCTCTCTCTCTCTCTTTATTGCCAGTTAGTGTAGCCAACTAAAAACACAGTTAGATCGTATGTCCCTTTAATTAGAAGGAGTAATTTCGTACATGGTGATATGATATAATCTAAAGAAAAGACATGGAATATAATTTAGTTAATTTTTTCCTCCAGTTTTTTATTTGTTTATTTATACATCTGTTTTGTGATGACTTAAAACCAAATTCATTAACATATCCTTCTCAGAGTAATATTGCTACGTCTATGTTATACTCTATATCTCTCTCTCTTTCTCTTTATTGCCAGTTAGTTGGGAGAGACCACTATAACATCACAGACAATTTATTTGAAGACATCAGGCTTTTGTTAATACGAAATAAAAACAGCAATAGCAACAACAACAAAGACCCCTTTCAACCATTTCGTTGTCCTGAAAATAGGTTTACATGCCATTCAAGGTCGCAGATACTTATTTTCTTATTCGTTTTGTTGTTATTATGGCTGTGTATGCCAAATACATAACAATGTTTATGACATAGCATAGGCCAAGTTATAGGATAAATTCATATACTCGGTGTGTGTGTGTGTGTATGTAAGCATATACCATACATACATATAAATGTTGATGTTGTTCAGACGCAAAACAGACATAAAGCATCAAAGGCCCTATAACAGGCCGTTATAGGAAAACATTTGGAGTGGGAAATTTCACCACGATAGCTTCATTATTAAAGACTGTAGCGTATTTACAACAGACAGATAGACAGACATAAGAATTTAGAAATTTTGTCCACATTTGGAAGGAGTCAAAATAATAGTATGACAAAACCGTATACTTTTGATAAGGCCCTGTATATTTTGGCCTGGCTAATATTCCTTTTGATAGTATTTTGTATATAAGAAAATCCCTTGTATACATGTTCTATGTAATTGTCTTTTAGTAGAATATGTTACACCCCATTCCTATCAATTGTTTATTTGTTTGAAATACACCCTCACAGAGTTACTACAATCAACGGGGAGGAGAACTTCAACGCCTAGACTTTGATGAACTAAAACTGTACGTAGGATGTGATATAGGTTATTTTTTGAAATATTTGTCTGATACTTTAAGCCATTTAGGATACTACAAAAAAAAAAAACAAAATTACAAAAATGAAAAATTAAATTAATAGCAAACGAAAGATGTGTACACGGTTGGGTGACATTCAAACTACATGTATATGTGACTTTCAAACTACATAAACATGTGATAATAAAAGAAAATCACAAAAAAAAACAGAGAAATTAAATTCATATCAAATTAAAAGATGTGTACACGGTTGGGTGACATTCAAACTAGAGGTGTGCACGAGACACGAAATTGTTGTGATTCACGAAAATTTTCGTGCTCACGCGTGAGTCACGCTCATGGCAACGGCGTGAGTGTGCGTGAGCGTGATTAACAAACCAAAATGTCATGCGTAAGCGTGACTCACGAAAATATTATCTTCGTGAGTGTGCGTGTGTAAAGATTTACGCTCACGAAAATAATCCCGCTCACCAACATAAAACGATTAAGAGTTAAATTCATTTACAATTTTATTGACACCTGGGATGTTAAGAGTGTAATAACGCTCTCGATTTTAATAATGTTCATGTTTTCAGACACGTTGCTAAGGTAAATTACTCAAAAAATTGTTCGTGAGCCACGACATTTTTCGTGAGTTACGATATTTTTCGTGAGTCACGACATTTTCGTGCGTGAGTGTGCGTGAGCGTGAGTCCTACCCAACAATATCGTGCGTGAGTAAGATTTTTCCGTCGTGAGTGTGCGTGAGTCAAATACTACTCACGTGCACACCTCTAATTCAAACTACTTGTATAGATATTAGAGGTGTGCACGTGAGCAATAGTTTACTCAAGCTCACGCACACTCACGACTGAAAAATCATACTCACGCACACTCACGCACGATATTTTTTGGTAGGACTCACGCTCACGCACACTCACGAGAAGAAAATTTGTACTCACGCACACTCACGTACGAAAACGTCGTGACTCACGAAAAATACCGTGACTCACGAAAAATATCGTGACTCACGAATAATTTTATGATTAATTTACGTTACCGAAGTGTCTGAAAACATGAGCATTATTAAAATCGAGGGTGTTATTAAACTCTTAACATCCAAGGTGTCACTAAAATTGTAATTTAATTTAACTCTAAAGCGTTTTATGTTGGTCAGCAGGAATATTTTCGTGAGTGTAATTCGTTACTCACGCACACTCACGAAGATATTATTTTCGTGACTCACGCACGACATTTTGGTTTGTTAATCACGCTCACGCACACTCACGCTGTTGTCATGAGCGTGACTCACGAATCACAAAAATTGTCGTGAGTCACGACCATTTCGTATCACGTGCACACCTCTAATAGATATAACTTTCAAACGTAATAAATGTGTGACTTCGTACTTGGAAAAACACAAAAGTACAGGAGTATAGAAATAAAATGTTGACAACATTTTCTATAGCAATACAATTTTGACAAAATATTCTATAGCAGTAAAATTTTGACAAAATTGTCTATAGCAATAAAATTTTTGGCAAAATTTTCCATAGCAATAATATTTTGATAAAATTTCTTATAGCACTACAATTTGAAAAAATTTTCTACACTAATAATGTTTGACAAAACTTTCTATAGCAATAAAAATTTGGCAACATTTTCTATAGAATTAAAAATTTTACAAAGTTTTCTATAAAAATAATATTTTGACAAAAGTGTCTATAGATAGCATTAATTTTTTGACTAAATTTTCTGTAGTAATACAATTTTGACAAAATTTTCTGTAGTAATAAAATTTTGACTAAATTTTCTATAGCAATAAAATTTTGACAAAATTTTCTATAGCAATAAAATTTTGACAAAATTTTCTATAGAAATAAAATTTTGACAAAATTTTCTATAAAAATAAAATTTTGACACAATTTTCCATAGAAATAACATATTGACAACATTTACTATAGAACTAAAATTTTGAAAAAATTTTCTATAGAAATAAACTTGTGAAAAAATATTCTATAGAAATACAATTTTGATAAAATTTTCTATAGAAATAAAATTTTGGCAAAATTTTCTATAGAAATAAAATTTGACAAAATTTTCTATACAAATAAAATTTTGACGAAATTTTCTATAAAAACAAAATTTAAAAAAAAATTTCTATAGAACTAAAATTTTGACAAATTTTCTATAGAAATAAAATTTCGACAAAATTTTCTATAGCAATAAAATTTGGACAAAATTTTCTATAAAACTAAAATTTTGACATAATTTTCTATAGAAATAAAATTTTCTCAAAATTTTGTATAGCAATAAAATTTGGACAAAAATTCAATAGAAAAAAAATTTATCAAAATTTTCTATAGAAATAACATCTTGTCAAAATTTACTATAGAAATACAATTTGACAAAATTATCTATAGAAATAACATTTTGACAAAATTTTCTATAGAAATAAAATTTTAACAAAATTTACTATAGAACTAAAATTTTGACAAAATTTTCTATCAAAATAAAATTTTGATACATTTTCTATAGAAATAAAATTTTGTAAAAATTTTCTATAGAAATAAACTTATGAAAAAAATATTCTTTAGAAATACAATTTTGATAAAATTTTCTATAGAAATAAAATTTTGACAAAATTTTCTATAGAAATAAACTTAGCAATAAAATTTGGACAAAATTTTCTATAAAACTAAAATTTGGACAAAATTTTCTATAGAAATACAATTTTGACAAAATTATCTATAGAAATAACATTTTGACAAAATTTTCTATAGAAATAAAATTTTAACAAAATTTACTATAGAACTAAAATTTTGACAAAATTTCCTATTGAAATAAAATTTTGACAAATTTTCTATAGAAATAAAATTTGGCAAAATTTTCTATAGAAATAAACTTATGAAAAAATATTCTATCGAAATACAATTTTGATAAAATTTTCTATAGAAATAAAATTTTGGCAAAATTTTCTATAGAAATAAAATTGGACAAAATTTTCTATAGAAATAAAATTTTGACAAAATTTTCTATAAAAATAATATTTAAAAAAAATTTATATAGAACTAAAATTTTGACAAAATTGTCCATAAAACTAATATTTTGACAAAATTTTCTATAGAAAATTTTAACAAATTTACTACAGAAATAAAATTTTGCCAAATTTTCTATAGATATAAAATTTGACAAGATTTTCTATAGAAATAAACTTTTGAAAAAATATTCTATAGAAATACAATTTTGATAAAATTTTCTATAAAAAATAAATTTTGATAAAAATTTCTATAAAAAAAATTTTTTACAAAATTTTCTATAGAAATAAAATTTTGGCAAAAAAATTTCTACAGAAATAAAATTTTGACAAAATTTTCTATATCTAACAAACTTCTAACAAAATTATCTATAGAAATAAAATTTTGGCAAAATTTTCTATAGAAATAAAATTTTGGCAAAATTTTCTATAGCAATAAAAATAAATAAAATAAAAGTTTTGCAACATTTTTTATTGCAATAAAATGTTGACAAAATTGTCTATGGTAATAAAATTTTCTTCAATATAATAATCTTCAAAAACGTCCCTTGTAAAACTGCAGCATCACGCATCTCTTCTAAATAACACAAACAACAACAACGACTTGGGATTTTTCTCTTTTCCTCTCTTCATCCTAGACGACTCTTTGGTTTGTTCTCAAGAAAATCAGCATCGTAGTTGAATTACGATTAAGGGGAGATCGCTTCATAGAATTGAAATGGAAGTGAAAACGAATCTTGTGACAATGATGACCAAACAGAATTTTTCCTTTATTGTCTGCTTATCAAAAATGGTCATTGAATACCATAGACAGAATGACAGCCATATTAGTGTGGCTTGCCGTAAGTAGCTCTCATTTTACAGTCCAGCCTGGTGTTCTATGACAATTAGATGTGATTCCCATGGTCTTAGCTCAACGTGGCCAGATGTATGAAATTCACTCAAAATGATTTGGTTATTAATGCTGAACTCAGCATTAACTTATGTTTGGCCATAAGTAATTATTTCGCCTTTTTTCCTGGAAAATTTGTTTATGAAATTAAATGCTTGGAATTATGAAAATGAAACGAAAAACTGAAGCTTAATGTGAGAAGGAAAAATACGCAAAGCAAGCTCGCCATTAATTAATAGGCCCAAGGACAACAGAGAATGGCTTTGGCGACAAATTCTCTCCTCAGACATTTTCTCGTATTAATACCTTTTTGGCAATTTATCTATCGGGAACTTTCCGTACAGAAATGTTGCCACTAGGCAATCTTTGGTTTGTCCCTCCCATTTTCTTGTCTTTGTCTCTCCCCGAAATAAGGTCACTTTCATATAATGAACCAGTATTAATAACCTCCTTGGCTTCTTGACCCCATTACAATTAATTTAAGCTCTATTGACGTCTATTTAAAATAATCTCTCTCTCCTTCATAGATGTATGTATTGAGGTGAACCCATCCATTGCACACATACAATTTTACGGGCAATGCAATTAGTCCCAACTTTCTACTTTCAAATCTCATTTTGTTAACAAACTTTTCGCTGCCGTTTTTTCTAAACTCTTTGTGACCCAAAACAATTATCAAAATTTATAATACAAACAAAAATATACAAATAAAGATAAATTTCACTTTTACTTGAACGACAAGCCGAACTATGCCATAGACCTGTAAGCGCACCAAGCGGCCAAGCAAGTTACAATGTAAGCCAAGGGGAATGAAAATGAATGTGTTTGGCGAGGCTGAGTACAAGTCTCACTCTCTCTCTCCCATTGAGAAAGTAATGAGACTGATAGGGAAAAGAGCAAGAGAATTTTTTTTGTACAACTCAGTTACTCTTGTTTCCTTGTCAACCAATTATTGATGATGCTATAGAAGACACTGAGAAAATAAATACACTGAAAAAATTAACAAGATTTTTATACCCTCCATCATAGGATGGGGGTATATTAACTTTGCCATTCCGTTTGTAACACATCGAAATATTGCTCTAAGACCCCATAAAGTATATATATTCTGGGTCGTGGTGAAATTCTGAGTCGATCTAAGCATGTCCGTCCGTCTGTTGAAATCACGCTAACTTCCGAACGAAACAAGCTATCGACTTGAAACTTGGCACAAGTAGTTGTTATCGATGTAGGTCAGATGGTATTGAAAATGGGCCATATCGTTCCACTTTTACGTATAGCCCCCATATAAAGGGACCCTCAGATTTGGCTTGTGGAGCAAACAGAAGCATATTTCATCCGATCCGGCTGAAATTTGGTACATGGTGTTGGGATATGGTCTCTAACAACCATGCAAAAATTGGTCCTCATCGGTCCATAATTATATATAGCCCCCATATAAACCGATCCCCAGATATGGCTTGTGGAGTCTCTAAGAGAAGCATATTTCATCCGATCCGGCTGAAATTTTGTACATGGTGTTGGTATATAGTCTCTAACAATCATGCAAAAATTGGTCCACATCGGTCCATAATTATATATAGCCCCCATATAAACCGATCCCCAGATTTGGCTTGCGGAGCCCCAAAGAGAAGAAAATTTCATCCGATCCGGCTGAAATTTGGTACATGGTGTTGGTATATGGTCTCTAACAACCACGCCAAAATTGGTCCACATCGGTTCATAATTATATATGGACCCCATATAAACCGATCTCCAGATTTGGCTTGCGAAGCCTCAAAGAGAAGCAAATTGCATCCGATCCGGCTGAAATTTGGTACATGGTGTTGGTATATGGTCTCTAACAACCGTGCAAAAATTGGTCCACATCGGTCCATAATTATATATAGCGCCCATATAAACCGATCCCCAGATTTGGGTTCCGGAACCTCAAAGAGTAGCAAATTTCATCCGATCCGCTTGAAATTTGGTACATGATATTGGTATATGGTCTCTAACAACCATGCAAAAATTGGTTCACATCGGTTCATAATTATAAACCATATAAACCGATCCCCAGATTTGGCTTGCGAAGTCTCCAAGTGAAGCAAATTTCATCCAATCCGGTTGTAATTTGGAACATGGTGTTAGTATATGATCTTTAACAAGCGTGCCAGAATTGCTCCATATCGGTCCATAATTATATATAGCACCCATATAAAACGTTCTCCAGATTTGACCTCCGGAGCCTCTTGGAGGAGCAAAATTCATCCGATCCGGTTCAAATTAGGAACGTGGTGTTTGTATATGGTCGCTAACAACCATACCAAAATTGGTCCAATCACACAAAAACTGGTCCATATCGGTTCATAATCATGGTTGCCACTAGAGCCAAAAATAGTCTATCAAAATTTTATTTCTATAGAAAATTTTGTCAATATTTTATTTCTATAGAAAATTTTGTTTACATTTTATTCGGTTCATAATCATGGTTGCCACTCGAGCCAAAAATAATCTACCAAGATTTTATTTCTATAGAAAATTTTGTCAAAAGTTTATTTCTATAGAAAATTTTGTGAAAATTTTATTTCTATAGAAAATTTTGTTAAAATTTTATTTCTGTAGAAAATTTTGTCCAAATTTTATGTCTACTTTGTCAAACTGAATTATATACGTATTGGATCGATCTTTTTTGATTTAATATATACCACGTATGGACTTACATACAATTTAGAAGATGGTGTTAGGAGGTTTTAAGATACCTTGCTATCGGCAAGCGTTACCGCAACTTAAGTAATTCGATTGTGGATGGCAGTGTTTAGAAGAAGTTTCTACGCAATCCATGATGGAGGGTACATAGCTTCGGCCTGGCCGAACTTACGGCCGTATATACTTGTTTTTTTTTTTTTTTAATTTTGTTAAAAATGTTTTGGGCTAGTTTTTAGAGAGTAAGTACCCCATTAGTATCATCGCAAACAATTGAATTTTATTCGAAAATTGTTTGAATATTCTGTGAATTTGGCGATTTGAGTACAAAACTCACTCTCATCGAAAAAGTAATGAGAATGAGAGGAAAAGAGCAAGAGCAATAGTTTTTTTTTTACAACTCAGTTACTCTCGTCACCCAGTAATTGACGATCCTATAGACCAGGGATGAAACGTCAAATTTTTAAATTGTATCAAAGAGAATAAAATAGTGTACTTTTTAAGCTCAAATTGTACCAAATTTCAAAAATAATGGAATACAATATATAAAGTAATTGAAAAACTGTTTACAGGAAAAATTTTATTTCCACAAAAAATTTTTCCAAAAATTTTTTAACAGAAATTTTTGGTAAAAATGTACTTCTATAAAATTTTTTTTTTTAATTTTATTTCTATAAAAAATTTTGTTAAAATTTTATTTCTATAAAAAATTTTGGCAAAATTTTATTTCTATAGAAAATGTTTGCAAAATTTTATTTCTATAGAAAATTTTGTCAAAATTTTATTTCTATAGAAAATTTTTTCAAAATTTTATTTCTATAGAAAATTTTTGCAAAATATAGGGCTTTGCCCAAATAAATTTGACAAGCATACCTTTCCTCTGTTGGTTAAGCTACACTTCTAGTTTAGTCAATGCATAGTTTTAAGCTGAGATCAAAAACAACAATAATGATTGAAGAGAAACCAACAATAACAAACAAAACGAAATTTTATTTCTATAGAAAATTTTGTCCAAATTTTATTTCTTTAGTAAATTTTTGCAAAATTTTATTTTTATAGAAAATTTTTGCAAAATTTTATTTTTATAGAAAATTTTTGCAAAATTTTATTTTTATAGAAAATTTTGTCAAAATTTATTTCTATAGAAAATTTTGTCAAAATTTTATTTCTATAGAAAATTTTTGCAAAATTTTATTTTGTCAAAATTTTATTTCTATAGAAAGTTTTATCAAAATTTTATTTCTATGGAAAATTTTTGCAAAATTTTATTTCTAGGAAATTTGTTAAAATTTTATTTCTCTAGAAATTTTTGTCAAAATTGTATTTTTATAGAAATATTTGTCAAAATTTTATTTCTACAGTAAATTTTCTCAAAATTTTATTTCTATAGAAAATTGAAGTACCTCTTAGTTGGAGAAGAATATTTTGCAAATTCTATAGAAAATTTGTGCAAAATTTTATTTCTATAGAAAATTTTGTCAACATTTTATTTCTATAGAAAATTTTGTCAAAATTTAATTTTTATAGAAAATTTTGTCAAAATTTTATTTCTATAGAAAATTTTGTCAAAATTTTATTTCTATAGAAAATTTTGTCAACATTTTATTTCTATAGACAATTTTGTCAAAATTTAATTTTTATAGAAAATTTTGTCAAAATTTTATTTCTATAGAAAATTTTGTCAAAATTTTATTTCTATAAAACATTTTGTCAAATTTTATTTTTATAGAATTTTTTGTCAAAATTTTATTTCTTATAGAAAATTTTCTCAAAATTTTATTTCTGTAGAAAATTTTCTCAAAATTTTATTTCTATAGAAAATTGAAGTACCTCTTAGTTGGAGAAGAATATTTTGCAAATTCTACCAAAACGTCAAGAATTCTACCAATCTACCGCACAGTAAGAAAATCTATGTGAATGAAATTCCATTAAAATACTAATAATAATAAAATTTTATTGAAATTCAAATTCAATTCTAACAAAATTCCAACAAAAGTAATTATAGACAAAATTCTACTTGATTTGCAATGAAATTCATAGTGAATTCAGTTGAGTTTCAAATCCATGAATTGCATTTAATTTGTATTATTTTTTTTAAACGATTTTTTAAATTGAAAAGGGATTTAGGTTAGGTTTCACAGAAAAAAATTTCACGAAAACTTTTCCAATAACAATCTTAATTGAGTTTTAAAAAAATATACATTTAAATATTTGTATGATCCAAAAACTTTTTAATTGAAACAAAATTCAATTAAAAATATTAATAGTATCACTTAATTTTTTAATTGACTTTCAATTAATTTTTTAATTGATACTATCATTTCTGTGATTGAAGACATTTCAATTAAAAAAATAATAAGATCAATTAATTTCGTGATTGAAAATAAAAAATATTTTTTTTTGTGCTATTATATATTTTTTGATTTCACTTTCACTAAAAAGTGCTATTTTATTTATTTATAGTTTTATCATTGAACAACTATGGGTATATTCTTAAATAAATTGCATTAAATTAAATTGAAATAAATTAAAATAAAATAAAATCTAGTAATAATAAAATAAACTAAATTAAATCAAATTTAATTTGAATTATTTTTAATATTATTTTATCTATAACTAGTTTAATTTAATTTTTAAGAAAATAATTTAATTTAAAAAAAATCGCAAACCATTATAACACAAAAAGACTCAATAAAAAAATATGTCTTAATTTTATTTATTTAATAGATTAATTTTTTAATTAATTTCATTTAATTCAAATAATTCTAAGATATTTGCATTTTTAGAGTGGGTAAACTATATTCGAAGCATATTTCGATCTCTAATCGATTTGCTTTAATGGAATTTCTTGCTCGTCTTCAGTTTGATTAAGAGAAAGAGGTTTCGTTCAGCGCCAATTACAATTTTCAAATTTCACTTTCGATTTAATTGTTAAATTAAGTGACAAATTAGTATTTAAACCGTGTCAACCGTGCTCTCTACTACTGCTTCTGTTTATTTCTCTTTCAGCTCCTTCTCAATTTACCGACTGTTAATTTACTACTGTAGCATTTTAGTGAATTTTCTATACTTTTCTGGCTTGCTTGTTACACATATTTCTATTTCTATTTAATGTTGCTTGTGAGTGTGTATGTGCGTTTATGTTGTCTAGCGTTCATTTATTTACAGCACGATCGTTAGTTGTTTTCTAGTTCAACAATTAAAAGTGAAAACGAAAACACTTTCGTTTTACTCAATTCATCGGTGAGTAACAACAATCAGTGCTGCCGCTAGTGAAAAAGTGAGTGAAGTAGATTTTGGAAAAAAGTGGAGTAGATTGAATAAAATTGAAGTAGCATACATTTTTGAAAACAAAACAATAGAATTCAATTTATTATACCTTCCACCATAGAATGGGGGTATATTAACTTTGTCATTCCGTTTGTACCACATCGAAATATTGCTCTAAGACACCATAAAGTATATATATTCTGGGTCGTGGTGAAATTCTGAGTCGATCTGCGCATGTCCGTCCGTCTGTTGAAATCACGCTAACTTCCGAACGAAAGAAGCTATCGACTTGAAACTTGGCACAAGTAGTTGTTATTGATGTAGGTCGAATGGTATTGCAAATGGGCCATATCGGTCCACTTTTACGTATAGCCCCCATATAAACGGACCCCCAAATTTGGCTTGCGGGGACTCTAAGAGAAGCAAATTTCATTCGATCCAGCTGAAATCTGGTACATGGTTTCAGCATATGATCTCTAACAACCATGCAATAATTGGTCCACATCGGTCCATAATTATATATAGCCCCAATATAAACTGATCCCCCGATTTGGCTTGCGGAGCCTCTAAGAGAACCAAATTTCATCCGATCCGGCTGAAATTTGGTACATAGTGTAAGTATATGGTCTCTAACAACTATACAAAAATTGGTCCACATCGGTTAATAATTCAATGATTAAAATCGCTATGTTCATCGTAATTAAAGGAATAGGAAAAACAATTAGATAATATGGGGAAAATTTTAAAAAAATTGAAGCAGAACAAAAAGTGAAGCAGATTTTTGAAAGAAGGAGTGACGAAGTAAATTTTGTGAAAATGAAGCAAAATACTTCGATTGAAGTAGTAGCGGCAGCACTGACAACAATCATTACTGGGGGGACAAAATTGGAATTGGAATTGGAATCAATAGACAAGCAGCAAATATTCATGGCTATTTCATCTTCACGAAAAGTCTTTCAATCATTCAACGATATGAGTGTATGTGTATGTATGTTAATGTTAACAGTATGCGTTTTTAACAATGGGTTAACCTTTACAGTGTGGCTAGCTAGGATTTTATGAGAACAACCAGGGGAGATTTAGTCAGAGAGGGAGAGACGCCATGTGAAAGAAACAGTGTAATTTTTTCCGTATGGTGGCTATGCTATTTTTCGATGTTTTCGAAAAAGAAGTGGATATTTTCCCAACAAAACATAGACGCGCTTTTTTTATTGATATTGGGAGACATGTCCTTTTCATTGTACAATTCTCTTTTTCCAGGAACATCGTTTCTTTGAAGAATTTCTCCACAATTTTTTCAGTCTCTATTTCCAAATTGGGTCAGTTTCTAAACTATCAACGAAAGCGAAATCTAAATGTTTCCAAAGAGAAATGCAAAAACAAACAGTAAGATAAAAATCAAAAGACACCAAAATTATTGTTCTGCTCCCAAAAACATCTTGCCGTTAGTCATCACTAGGCCAAGGAATCTCATGCAAATGCATGTTTTTACTGGTCATCTTAAAACAGACACGGTTAAGTTATCTTTGCGAATCGTGGAATTTGCTATTAAATGACATTCATTTGTTTTTGCATATTTTGCATATTTTGCTAAAAATATCCGTTTTTGCATATTTTTGCGCATATTTTAACACATTTTACAACAAATGCATGTTTTTTGCATATTTTGGTTTTTTGTGCATTATCTATTTGAAAAAGCAAAACCCACTAATATTTAGTGCGACATCTTTGGTTAGAGTTGGAAACAGATCGTTACAAATTGATCGGTCAATTTTCATATGTATTCATACAACATTCTTACTGAGTTCGTTGAAAGATTGCAACTTTAGGCAAGAAAACAAGATTGAATTGAAATGTAAGTCTGTTTTAATATTATTTACTGCAAAAATTGTTGAAGTTGACATTTGATAATACTTTCAGAGTTCAATGCCGAAAATCAAAGCAACTTTATCGTCAAAACATAATAAATACGTGACTGAACATCCAAGTGTATTTCAAACGGATGGAGTCGTCCTTTTTTGTAAAATTTGCAATAAGGCAGTGGCCTGTGAAAGAAAATTTCAAGTCGACCAGCATTTGAAAAGCATGAAAAATAAGGAACTGCATGATCGACGCTCCGAAAAAATATAGCCTTTGATAACTAGCACTGTAGCAGCGGGGCTAAGCAAATTCTCTATGGACTTATGCGAAGCTTTCATATCAGCAGATATCCCATTGTATAAGCTCAACAACCCAAAACTAAGAAAATTTTTGAAAACATATACCAACGAGCTATTCCACATGAAACATCAATGCGCAAAACGTATATCGACGAAATGTATGTTCTCTCATTAAACAAAATCAAAAATGCTTTAACTGGCCATTTCCTATGAATTTCCATACATGAAACCACCGATATCCAAGGGAGGTATGTTGCAAATGTTATTGTGGGAATTTTACATGAAAATTAAGATGTGTGCGACACAAAATTTTTACTCAATGTCGTGGAAATGGATAAAACTAATCACGCGACAATAGCTCGTGCTTTAAATGACTCCATTGCCTTGCTCGGTGACGATTTTGACAAAAATAAAGTTCTTCTCTTTATAACCGATGCTGCGCCATACATGGTAAAAGCGGCAAAGGGGTTGCAAATATTTTATCCGAAGCTATTGCATGTTACTTGTATCGCTCATGCTGCCCATCGAATAGCTGAAGAAATTCGAAGTTTTTTTAGTGAGCTGAATTCTCTTATATCACATGGAAAAAAATATTTATAAAAACACCTTAGCGTGTACAAATTTTTAATGAAACATTTCCTGGCATTCCGCTCCCTCCAGAGCCAATTATAACAAGATGGGGAACGTGGCTAAATGCTGTCAATTATTACAGCCAGCACGAAAAATTTGCCGAAGTAGTACAGGAGCTTGACGATTCCGACTCAATATCGATTAAGCGCGAAAAGAACTACTACAATTGCCATCTCTCAAATCTCAATTGATTTTTGTGCACAGCAATTATGGGCTTAATTGCTTTAGTTTTATTTAATTATAATTTAACACATTTTTTTAATTTATTGTTTTTCTTTTTATGTACCTTTTGTATTAGTAAACATATTAAACTATGTATATTAAATGAATTGTTTTTTTATGTTAAATGAAAAAAAACTGATAGCCTTTTTGTTAAATAACTTGCAATATTTATTTTTAAAATAAAGTATTTGTAAAATATTTTTATTTGCATATTTGCTGTTTTTTTTGGCATATTTTCTTATTTTAAGTGCATGTTTTATGCGCATATTTCCTACTTTTTAGTGCATGAGATTCCTTGCCCTAGTCATCACACATTGGAGGCCAAAACCACAGATACTAGCGGTGAAGATGAAGCCGCTATACACCTCATCTCATTTCATTAACCTTAATTGCATTCTAGCAAGTAGTAGGAAATAGCCACCTCGAAGAAAGAAATCTTTTGCCCACTATACACGAAACTCTAACCTGGGGGTGGGGGCAGTTATTTTGAGTTGACTACGATACTCTGTTAATGATTACGAGTCTCAAATTACAACTGCGACAACAACAACAACATAATACCTTCTTCAATGGGGGGAACACTTTCGCTTAGAGGCATGCACAAAAGAAACAATCAAAAAAGAGTGAAACCAAAAAAAAAAAAAAAAAAAAACTCCAAAATTCAGGTCAACAAACTCTTTCGGCTGGAAAGAAAGTGAATGAAGATCGATCAATGTGTTGGCATTTTCATTTGTGTGAAATAAAATTTTGACCAAAGTTTCTATAGAAATAAGATATTAACGAAATTTTGTAAAGAAATAAATTTTTGACAAAATTTTGTATAGAAATAAAATTTTGTGAAAATGTTCTATAGAAATAAAATTTTGACAAAATTTTCTATTGCAATTTTGACAAAATTTTCTAAAGAAATAAAATTTTCCAAAAAATTTCTATAGAAATAAAATTTTGAGCAAATTTTCTACAGAAATAAAATTTGGACAAAATTTTCTAAAGAAATAGAATTTTCCAAAAAAATTCTATAGAAATAAAATTTTGAGAAAATTTTCTATAGAAATAAAATTTGGACAAAATTTTCTATAGAAATAAATTTTGACAAAAGTTTCTATAGAAATAAAAATTTTAGAAAATTTTCTACAGAAATAAAATTTTGAGAAAATTTTCTATAGAAATATAATTTGGACCAAATTTTCTATAGAAATAAAAATTTGAGAAAATTTTCTATAAAAATAAAATTTGGACAAAATTTTCTATAGAAATAAAATTTGGACAAAATTTTCTATAGAAATAAAATTTTCCAAAAAAATTCTATAGAAATAAAATTTTGAGAAAATTTTCTATAAAAATAAAATGTGGACAAAATTTTCTATAGAAATAAAATTTTGACAAAATTTTCTAAAGAAATAAAATTTTCCAAAAAAAATCTATAGAAATAAAATTTTGAGAAAATTTTCTATAGAAATAAAATTTGGACAAAATTTTCTACAGAAATAAAGTTTTGAGATAATTTTCTATAGAAATAAAGTTTGGACAAAATTTTCTATAGAAATAAAATTTTGAGAAAATTTTCTATAGAAATAAAATTTAGACAAAATTTTCTATAGAAATAAATTTTGACAAAAGTTTCAATAAAAATAAAAATTTTAGAAAATTTTCTATAGAAATAAAATTTTGAGAAAATTTTCTATAGAAATAAAATTTGGGCAAAATTTTCTATAGAAATAAAATTTGGACAAAATTTTCTATAGAAATAAATTTTGACAAAAGTTTCTATAGAAATAAAAATTTTAGAAAATTTTCTATAGAAGTAAAATTTTGAGAAAATTTTATTTCTATAGAAATTATATTTGGACACAATTTTCTAAAGAAATAAAATTTTGACAAAATTTTCTATAGAAATAAAATTTGGACAAAGTTTTCTAACGAAATAAAATTTTGACAAAATTTTCTAAAGAACTAAAATTTTCCAAAAAATTTCTATAGAAATAAAATTTTGAGAAAATTTTCTATAGAAATAAAATTTGGAAAAAATTTCTATAGAAATAAAATTTTGAGAAAATTTTCTATAGAAATAAAATTTGGACAAAATTTTCTAAAGAAATAAAATTTGGACAAAATTTTCTATAGAACTAAAATTTTGAGAAAATTTTCTATAGAAGTAAATGTTTGACAAAAATTTCAATAGAAATATAATTTAATCTTAAATTTCCATTAAATTTTTTATGAAATATTATTTTTACGTAGTTTTGATCAATAATTAAAATGGTTCTAATTGAATTTAAAATTTAAAACTAAATTTATATTATTTTATTAAAATTTTTAAATTAGAATTAGAAGTCTGGTTGCCAAGTGTTATGAGAGCAACAAACATTAGCCTCCCCCCCTCCATCAAAAAAATGTTGACAAAGTTTTCTATAGAAATCCAATTTGGCAGAAAATTTCTACAGAAATAACATTTTGACAAAATTATAGAAACAAATTTTTGCAAAAATTTTCTATAGAAATAAAATTTGGACAAAATCTAATATAAGAATAAAATTTTGTCAAAATTTTCTATCGAAATAAAATTTTGTGAAAATGTTCGATAGAAATAAAATTTTGAAAAAAATTTCTATAGAAATAAAATGTTGAAAAAAAGTAAAATTTTAACAAAATTTTCTATAGAAATAAAATTTTGACAAAATTTTCTATAGAAATAAAATTTGTACAAAATTTTATATAAGAATAAAATTTTGACAAAATTTTCTATCGAAATAAAATTTTGTGAAAATGTTCTATAGAAATAAAATTTTGAAAAAATTTTCTATTGAAATAAAATGTTGAAAAAAAAATTCCTATATAAGTAAAATTTTAACAAAATTTTCTATAGAAATAAAATTTTGACAAAATTTTCTATAGAAATAATATTTTAGATGATTAAGTACCATTTAAAGAATGATATTTATCATCCCTGGTTTTCATCCTTATTTCTATAGAAAATTAAAAAAAAAAAATATTTCTATAGAAAATTTCTAAAAAATGAAATTGTAAAATATTTTGTTTCTTTGGAAACTTTTGTCAAACTTTTATTTCTATAGACATTTTTTTAAAAATTTTATTTTTATAGAAAATGTTTTAAAAATTTTATTTCTATAAAATATTTTTGACAAAATTTTATTTCTATACAAAATGTTTAAAAAATTTTATTTCTATAGAAAATTGTTGACAAAATATATTTTTTTTAATTTTTATAGAAATAAATTTGGACAAAATTTTCTATAGAATAAAAAAGTTAGACAAAAAATTCCTATAGATATAAAATTTTAACAAAATTTTCTATAGAAATAAAATTTTGACAAAATTTTCTATAGAAATAATATTTTAGATGATTAAGTACCATTTAAAGAATGATATTTATCATCCCTGGTTTTCATCCTTATTTCTATAGAAAATTAAAAAAAAAAAAAAATATTTCTATAGAAAATTTCTAAAAAATGAAATTGTAAAATATTTTGTTTCTTTGGAAACTTTTGTCAAACTTCTATTTCTATAGACATTTTTTTAAAAATTTTATTTTTATAGAAAATGTTTTAAAAATTTTATTTCTATAAAATATTTTTGACAAAATTTTATTTCTATACAAAATGTTTAAAAAATTTTATTTCTATAGAAAATTGTTGACAAAATATATTTTTTTTAATTTTTATAGAAATAAATTTGGACAAAATTTTCTATAGAATAAAAAAGTTAGACAAAAAATTCCTATAGATATAAAATTTTAACAAAATTTTCTATGAAAATAAAATTTTTAAAAAAATTTCTCTAGAAATAAAATTTTGACAAAATTTTCTATAGAAATAAAATTGTAGCTGATTCAGTACCATTTAAAGATTGTGCTATTTATCATCCCTGGTTATCATATAAGGTTTTTGTTCTCAACGATTAGTAGAATATCATTCTCCCGAGTTTCGTATTTTCTCATAACATTCAAGTGAAAAGCCTCTCTCGGCTATGTCTATGTCTCTGTATGCGAAGTAGGCCTAATAATTTCATCCATAAGAGTCTGTAGACAATCCGCTGCGAGAGCTCCAATAGTTTCTCGAATAAAATTATATGCATTTCATGAATTGGGGTCACAACATGATTATCTTTGTTTTTTTTTATTAAAGGCTACAATAACAACAACAACTCATAAAAAGCCAGTAACATACAACTCTGCGGTAAACGTAGAAAGAAACTCACACGCCAGTTTTTTGGATATCCAAGTCATTGAACTCTACAATCAAAATTTCACTTTATAATGAGATCCAAAAGCTAATAAGAGAGAGAGAGCGAGAGAAGGATTTTATTCTCTATATATCCCAGTTCCCCACTATCATAATCATGCTATGAATTGAGTATAGGTATATTTGTTTGTGTGAATGTGGTCATAGGCTCAAGTTATATATCACAAAAGACAACATCATCGTCATTCATCCAGTCATACAACCATTCAACCGGCATTGCCCACGTTGCTGCTAGTTGTGGTAGTCGTGGAAGACTTGTTAGCCCCTCTTTGAATGGAAAGTGAAATTTATGCATGTCTCACAGTAAAAAGGTTTTTGACTTCTTCAGTCTCTTGGTTGGCCCCTCCCCCCGTTCACCTCACCAATGCAAGTTTGAGTTTAGGCATTACCAGCTTTACCAGCCAAGTCATACAAACATTAACTGCATACAGAAAAAAACTACATGTTTGTATTTAAAGCGAAAGTGCTCTTCACAAGGGGCTATGGTAAACAAAGGGCAAGGGGAAATGAAATAAATTAATTTTGTGGCCCCTGCAGAATACTAAGCTCTGCTTTACATGTTTGTGTATGGACTGCATAACTAACAGACATCAGCGGGATTGCTTTATTTGTACTCTAATTCACGCATGCGCAAATGTTTTGTTGTTGCTTTTTTTTGTGGCAGTAGTTGTCGTAGATTACAAAAAAAAAAAAAACTTTGTACTGCCAAGCATTTAGAGCGGAACCAACAGCACCATCAGCAGGTACTAAGCTTGGAAATGTTACTTTCTTTTTAATGCATTGCTCTGTTTCAGTTTCATGCCATCCCATACCTCCGGTGGTGGGGGTAAAGATTGTTAATCTCGTAACACTAGGTAATGAATGAAAACCCAGACTTATATTTCAAATTCTAATTTAAAATTTTTAATAAGAAAAAGAAAAATTAATTTTTAAATTCAATTAAATTAGAATTATTTAAATTATTGATCAAACGTAAAAATAATATCTAATTAGAATTAGACATTTAATAGAAATTTAAGATTTAATTTTATTTCTATAGATTGATAATTGAGGCAAAATTTTATTCCTAACATTTTTTTTTTTCAAAATTTATTTCTATAGAAAATTTTGTCAAAATTTTATTACTATTAGTAAAAATTGTATTTTTATCGAAAATTTTGTCAAGATTTATTTCTATATAAAAGTTTGTAAAAATTTTATATCCATAGAGAATTTTGTTAAAATGTTATTTCTATAGATTTTTTTTTTAAATTTTATTTCTATAGAAAATTTTTTCAATATTTTTTTTTCTATAGAAAAGTTTGTCAAAATTTTATTTCTATAGAAAATTTTCTCAAAAATTTATTTCTATTGAAATTTATGTTAAAATTTTATTTCTATAGAAAATTTTATTTCTATGGTAACTTTTGTCAAAATTTTATTTCAATAGAAAATTTTGTAAAAATTTTATTTCTATAGAAAATTTTGTTAAAATTTTATTTCTATAGGTATAGTGTGTAAAAATTTCATTCCAATAGAAAATTTTTGCAAAATTTTATTGCTATAGAAAATTCTTACAAAATTTTATTTCTATAGAAAATTTTTTCAAACTTTTATTTATATAGAAAATCGTGTGTTTTCTGTTCCCTAGTGTAATCTAGTAAGTCCCACCAAAAAAAACTTCAAAAGTCAAGCTTCTCAAAAGCCAAGTACCTAGCTAGTTAGCAAGTCATTACGTGGATGTTGAAACACTAAAAAGCCATGGGTTAGGGGGTGAAATTTTTTTTTAATAATTTAGGAGTCATTGAACTTTGAGAGATATTTTATTCCACAGTGTCTATTCAACGTCACAACAAACATTTGTGAGGGGAGGCGGAAGAGGCGATGTGCCAGACAGACTGCAGAGTTGTTGAGTGAGACTTGGAAATTGACGATAAAATGAAAGTGATTTTATGACCTACATACGACCACTTTTGTAAAATTGTTGTACAACTATTTGCTGCGTAAAAATTTGTATGAATTGGTGGACATGCATATATGAGCACACAGGCATATCTCGAATATTCGTGACCAATGGGTTATGATTCACTCCGATTTACTTGAAACTTTGCGCAGGGAATTTGAAGAAAATTTTACCAAAAATCTACCAAATTTAAAAATATTTTTTTTTGTCTTCAAAAGAAATGTTTTATATTGAATTTATATCTATGGAAAATTGTGTCAAAAATTTTTTTGTAGTAAATTTTGATAATTTTTTTTCTAAGGAAAATTTTGTCACAATTATTATTTCTATAGAAACTATTGTCACAATTTTATTTCCATAGATAATTTTAGGGAAATTTTTGCAAAATTTTATTTCTATTGAAAATTTTGTCAAAATTTTATTTCTATAGAAAATTTTGTAAAAATGTTATTTCTGTAGTAAATTTTTGCCAAAATTTTAGTTATATAGAAAATTTTGTCACAATTTTATTTCCATAGAAAATTTTAATTCTATAGAAAATTTTTGCAAAATTTTATTTCTGTTGAAAATTTTGTCAAAATTTTATTTCTGTAGTAAATTTTGCTAAAATTTTATTTATGTAGTAAATTTTGCCAAAATTTTAGTTATATAGAAAAATTTTATTTCTATACAAATTTTGTCAAAATTTTATTTCTATAATAAATTTTGCCAAAATTTTATTTTTATAGTAAATTTTGTCAACATTTTATTTCTATTGAAAATTTTTGTCAAAATTTTATTTCTATTGAAAAAAAAAAAATTATTTCTAAAGAAAATTTTGTCAAAACTTTATTTCTGTAGTAAATTTTGCTAAAATTTTATTTATGTAGTAAATTTTGCCAAAATTTTAGTTATATAAAAAAATTTTATTTCTATACAAATTTTGTCAAAATTTTATTCCTATAGTAAATTTTGCCAAAAATTTATTTTTATAGTAAATTTTGTCAAAATTTTATTTCTATAGAATATATTGCTAGAATTAAATTTTTATAGAAAGTTTGATTTATAGAAAATTTTGTCAATTTTTTTTTTTTATTATAACCGATTATTCTAATTGTTTAACCATTGTTTCTGTTTTTTTTTACCAAAATTTAGCTATTGTTTTCTACAAATAGTTGGCAACACTTTTGCTGTGCTTGTGATCACGGTTGCCAGATTTTTTCGAGAGAGATCTCCAAAATTTCGAAATTATATCCCCAAAAAATCCCCAACTGAAATATTTTTCCCCATGAAAAATCCCCAAAGGAAATTTCGTATATTTATTATATGTCTGTAAATTTTATTCTATGAAAAATAAAACCAATCTTACAATACCGAATTCTTTAATAGGTAAGGACTTCATCAAGCCTGTTAGACGGTCAATTGTTGCAATCGATTTGTGTTTTGTAATAAAAATTGAGCAAATTTTCTCAAAAATTTATTTCTATAGAAAATTTTGTCTAAATTGTATTTCTATAGAAAATTTTGTCTAAATTTTACTTTTATAGAAAATGTTATCAAAAATTTATTTCTATAGCAGCAAATGTTGTCAAAATTCAATTTCTATACAAAATTTTCTCAAAATGTTATTCGTTTAAAAAATTCTGCCAATATTTTATTTCTACAAAGAATTTTGTCAAAATTTTACTTCTATAGCAAATATTGTCAAAATATTATTTCTATGGAAAATTTTTAAAAATTTTATTTTTAAAGCAAATGTTGTCAAAATTTTGTTGCTATGAAAATTTAATTGGAGAGGAATATTTCACAAAATCTGCCAAAGCCATTAAAGTAAGTGTACTTCGGTTTTACACTTTATATAACAAATTTAATACTGTGATTGAAAGTGGAAATATCCCCAGAAAAATCCCCAAATCACGACGTTATCCCCAGACAAATCCCCAGATCCCCAAAATGAAAAAATATCCCCAACCACGAGAAAAAATCCCCAGTTTGGGGGAAAATCCCCTAATCTGACAACAATGCTTGTGATCATTTATGATGACAGCAGTAGTATCTCTTTCTCTTAGCATTATGTTAAACCAAGAGAAGAGATAAACAAGAGGCAGTCTTTGGCTTTGAAGATGAGTGGTATCAAGGCATAGAGAGCTATAAGAAGAATTGCATTTTCTGTAAATTTGTTTTTGGCTGTACTACCCTGGAAGAAACCTAAAGCAGCAATATTATCAATGTTTTTTTGCCTGTATACGATATGAATGTCTGGATTGCCTTAAAATATCCTAGGGCTCCCAAAGAATACTGCGTCACTCTTATTCTCAGGTATAAAGGGTAGTTGCCAGGTATAAGTTAATAAAATTGTGGACTTATTATCGTCCATAATACGGCACAAAAAATTTCTTTAAACTAAAGTAATTTTTATTAAAAGAAAGTCCGTGGTATTTAGGTTTTTTTTTGACTCTACAGTTTAGCTAAAATCTAAAAGCTATGGCCAACATAATATCACATATGGTAGTGACTAAAAGACCCTCTTTTTGTGTTGACTTTTTTATATGGATATCAAGCAGCATAATGAAATAAAAGAAAGTGAAATTAAATTGCAGTGGTACATGGTTTAACAAGTAGAACAACAACAACAACAACAATAACAACGGTGGTTATGTGGGTAACAGCAAATGGTTTATCTTGATTGCAAAACCATTAAAGAAAGTCACAAATTTTTCACCAAGTTAAGTTTTATATGGCTAAACTGTTAATGCCATTACCAATGGGCAGCATACTGAGCAACGCTAAACATAGAGATCCATACATATGTAGGTGACCATCATGCGTACAATGTCATTGCCCTAAACGTAGTTAGACTCTGTTTTTGATAACCACCACTACCATAGAATGGGGAGTATACTTATTCTCTTGTTAACGTACTCCACGAGGTGTATATGTCTCTTGGTCGTGGTAAAATGTTTTCTGAATAATAAATGCAATTTACTATAAGAATTTTTGGTGTGAGAAAATGTTTTTTTTTATGAAAATTAATCTTGTAAGCGGTTAGCAATTTCATACTGGCAATTCCTAATGCAATCTTATGCGATGAACTAATGCCATGTACAGAGAACTATCTCAGCAATCTTGAATGTGATAGTGAGACTTTCATTATCTTTGAGAGAGAGAGGGAACGAAAGCATCCATTGAGAGCAATGTAATAATAAGAAATGCTAGCGAGTGCTACGAATGCACGGTTGCCACTCGAGCCAAAAACTCAACCAAATATGGAGTAAATTATCAAAAAAACAAGTATATACGGCCGTAAGTTCGGCCAGGCCGAATCTTATGTACCCTCCACCATGGATTGCGTAGAAACTTCTACGAAAGACTGTCATCCACAATCGAATTACTTGGGTTGTGGTATCTTAAAACTTCTTAACATCGTTTTCTAAATTGCGACTTAGTCCATACATGGCAGAGAGCCAGAATAGAAATATGGGGGTCGCTTATATGGGGGCTATATACAATTATGAACTTGATATGGACCAATTTTTGTGTGATTGGGGATCGATTTATCTGATGGCTATATATAACTATAGACCGATATGGATCTAGTTAGGCATGATTGTTAACGGCCATATACTAGCACAATGTACCAAATTTCAACTGACTCGTATGAAATTTGCTCCTCCAAGAGGCTCCAAAACCAAATCTAGGGATCGGTTTATATGGGGGCTATATATGATTATGGACTGATATGGACCAATTTTGACATGGTTGTTAAATATCTTATACTACCACCACGTACCAAATTTCAACCAGATCGGATGAATTTTGCTTCTCCAAAAGACACCGGAGGTCAAATCTGGGAACCGGTTTATATATAATTATAGACTGATATGAACCAATTCCTGCATGGTTGGTGGATACCATATACTAACATCACGTACCAAATTTCAAACGAATCGGATGAATTTTGCTCTTCCAAGAGGCTTCGGAAGTCAAATCTGGGGATCGGTTTATATGAGGCCTATATATAATTCTTGACCGATTTCGACCAATTTTTGCATGGGTGTTTGAGGCCATATATTAACACCACGTACCAAATTTCAACTGAATCAGATGAATTTTGGCCTTCCAAGAGGCTCCGGAGGTCAAATCTGGTGATCGATTTATATGGGGGCTATATATAATTATGGACCGATGCATGCTTGTTAGAGACCATATACTAACACAATGTACCAAATTTCAGCCGGATCGGATGAAATTTGCTTCTCTTAGAGGCTCCGCAAGCCAAATCAGGGGATCCATCCTATGGTGGAGGGTATAAAAACCTACCAAACAAAAAACTTTACTTTACAAATTTTTTTCTATAGAAAATTTTGTCAAAATTTTATTTCTATAGAAAATTTTGTCAAAATTTTATTTCTATAGAACATTTTCTCAAAATTTTATTTCTATAGAAAATTTTCTCAACATTTTATTTCTCAGCAATCTTGAATGTGATAGTGAGACTTGAATTATCTTTGAGAGAGAGAGAGGGAATGAGAGCATTCATGGAGAGTAATGCAATAATAAGAAATGCTAGCGAGTGCTACAAATGCACGGTTGTCACTCGAACTGAAAATTATCTATCAAAGTATGGAGAAAATATTACCACAAAATCTACCAAACAAAAAAAAACTTTATTTTGCAAATTGTTTTCTGTAGACAATTTTGTCAAAATTTTATGTATATAGAAAATTTTGTCAAAATTTTATTTTTATAGAAAATTTTGTCAAAATTTTATTTTTATAAAAAATTTTCTCAAAATTTTATTTCTAAAGAAAATTTTATTTTTATAGAAAATTTTGTCAAAATTTTATTTTTTTAAGAAAATTTTGTCAAATTTTTTTTTCTATAGAAAATGTTGTGCAAATTTTATTTTTATACAAAATTTTGTAAAAATTTTATTTGTATAGAAAATTGTGTCAAAATTTTATTTCTATAGAACATTTTCTCAAAATTTTATTTCTATAGAAAATTTTCTCAAAATTTTATTTCTCAGCAATCTTGAATGTGATAGTGAGACTTGAATTATCTTTGAGAGATAGAGAGGGAATGAGAGCATTCATGGAGAGTAATGCAATAATAAGAAATGCTAGCGCGTGCTACAAATGCACGGTTGCCACTCGAACTGAAAATAATCTACCAAAATATGGAGAAAATATTACCAAAAAATCTACCAAACAAAAAACTTTATTTTGCAAATTGTTTTCTGTAGACAATTTTGTGAAAATTTTATGTCTATAGAAAATTTTGTCAAAATTTTATTTTTATAGAAAATTTTTTCAAAATTTTATTTTTATAGAAAAATTTGTCAAAATTTTATTTTTTTAAGAAAATTTTGTCAAAATTTTATTTCTATAGAAAATGTTGTGCAAATTTTATTTTTATACAAAATTTTGTAAAAATTTTATTTTTTATAGAAAATTGTGTCAAAATTTTATTTTTATAAAAAATTTTCTCAAAATTTTATTTCTAAAGAAAATTTTATTTTTATTGAAAATTTTGTCAAAATTTTATTTCCATAGAAAATTTTTTCAAAATTTTATTTTTTTTTTTAGAAAATTTTGTCAACATTTTATTTCTATAGAAAATTTTGTAAAAATTTTATTTTTATAGAAAATTTTGTCAAAATTTTATTTTTATAGGAAATTTTGTTAAAATCTTTTTTCGTTGTTGTTGTTTTTTTGATTTCAGCTTAAAACCATACATTGATTAAACTACAAGTGTAGCTTAACCAACAGAGGAAAAGAATGTTTGTCAAATGTATTTGGGCAAAGCCCTATAGACTGCAAGATTGGATGGACGCACGTTTCAGAATTACCACATTCCTCATCAGCATCCTCTACTTACAGCAAAACTATCAACCAATTATCAGAATAAATTCATGCAGTTCATTAAACCCAACAATAAACCACACTTGAACCCTCCGAAAAAAGGCTTTACATTGATAGCCGGCTTATGCCGAAATAAATTCGTACAAACATCTCTCTTTTCCTTTGACACCATCAAATCATCGATTTGAATGAAGTTGGCTGGGTTTTATTTTGAGCGTGCTTCCTTTTCTTTCTTTCATCCGTTTTGTTTTGTTATTGTTGGTTTTTGTTCTTTAATCCTTGTTGTTGTTTTTTTTTCTATAGAAAATTTTGTCGGTTAAGCTACACTTGTAGTTTAGTCAATGCATGGCTTTAAGCTGAGATCAAAAACAACAATAAATTTTATTTTTATAGAAAATTTTGTCAAAATTTTATTTTTATAGAAAATTTTGTCAAAATTTTATTTTTATAGAAAATTTTACTAAAATCTTTTTTCTATAGAAAATTTCATCAAAATTATAATTCTATAAAAAATTTTGTTAAAAGTTTATTTCTATAGAAAATTATGTCAAAATTTTATTTCTATAAAAAATTTTGTAAAAATTTTATTTCTACTGAAAATTTTGTCAAAATTTTATTTCTATAGAAGATTTTGTCAAAATTTTATTTCTATAGAAAATTTTCTCAAAATTTTATTTCTATAGAAAATTTTCTCAAAATTTTATTTCCATAGAAAATGTTGACAAAATTTTATTTCCATAGAAAATTTTATTAAAATTTTATTTCTATAAAAAATTTTGTCAAAATTTTGTTTCTATAGAAAATTTTGTTAAAATTTTATTTTTATAGAAAATTTTGGTAAAATCTTTTTTCTATAGAAAATTTCATCAAAATTATATTTCTATAGAAAACTGAAGTACCTCTTAGTTGAAGAAGCACATCAAGAATTCTACCAAACAGTAAAAAATGTATCATTTTTGGTAGAATTCTACCAACTGTGGCAACCGTGCTACGTATGCCACGAACAGTCTTGCCAAACAGGTGAAATTTCTAGCAAAAATAAAAAATTTAGCTAAATTTTGTAAAAAAAATAGCTAAAGGAATTTTAATTTTGAAATTCAAATACCTAAAATTTAACCATAAACCACCATAGAATCATAAACTAGACAAGTAAACAAAAAATCTTAAAGCCCCAATCATGAACAGCATTTACTTTAACTCATTTCATTTCACTGTTTTTTTGCAGTGTAGAATTTTTTGTTTTGTTTTGCAATTCAATGTGTTTAGAATTCCATTGAACTTTTGTTGATGACTATGATGACAGTGAGTGAGTGAGCAGTGCATGGGCCCCAAAAGCACAATGGTAACGAGTGATTTTCATGTCAATATCGCTGGTAAGGCACCAACTCCCACCCCCCCCCCTCTCCAACTTACGTGATTGTTTTCCTCATTGCCTTTCAGCGTGATCTACATTTACAAGAGAATATTTATGCCAATGAGTTAGGGGTAAATGACTGCCATAATATGCAAGATTAGCAAAAATAGCAAAAAAGCACATCAACCAACAACAACAAATAAAAAATTAATAATAATAAAAACAATATTCATATATATTTACTTTGATTTGTGTTATTTTACGATTTTCAGGTTACAAGTCTCATTACCCGCCAAAAATTCCAGGAAATAAAATGCTGAAGGTTATTAAACTATTCCTAGATTTGTTTACGATTTTTATTTAATTACGTTTTATTCCAATTGAAACTAGAAATTCTAATGTGTACTGGTAATGGAAATTTTTTTCATTTATTTATAGAGATGAAAATGCAAAATTGTATGCGTTTTGTTTATACAAAGGAAAAGTTGGTTTGTTTCTGATTCAGGAATTTTATTGATCCAATTAATTTTTTATTCGATTTCATTAATTTCAACATAAATATTATGATATCAAATACACTATTTATTTTATTTATTTATTTAATGTTTACCTGAACAACAATCTTACTACCAATTTCCATTAGGAAGCTCTCTTTACAAGCGAAAAATTGTAGACAGATAAGTGCTCTTAGATAATGTTCTCTTACTTTTCAAACTAACCGAATAAGACAAAACAGAGATTGCAAGAGAATCCCACAAGTAGTGTTGATGATGAGAATTGCAGAAACATAAGTAGTGTGAGATGATGATTTTGTTCTAAAGCGTGATACGGTCAAAATTTGGTCAAGGGAAAACGCGTGTAAATCGGTGAAATCGTTTATTTAAAAAATCAAATTAAATTTCGTTTTCAAGTTCAATTAGTATAAAATTCAGGAAAAATATTCAGTCAGGCTTTCGCTTTTCCAAATTCGAATTGCCGGGCCTCACGCTTGACACCTGCCATCAGATTTTGTACAGCCACCTTGTCCACCTTGCTGCTCGTCCTTAGCAGTTTTTTTGGTCTCCTTTAGGTTCCAGTTGACAATAGCCCAGTATTTCTCAATTTGGCGGAGCTCTGGCGTGTTGGGAGGGTTCTTGTCCTTGGGAACCACCTGCACGTTGTTGGCGGCGTACCACTCCATGGCCTTTTTACCGTAATGGCAAGATGCCAAATCCGGCCAAAACAGTACGGAACAACCGTGTTTCTTCAGGAAAGCCAGCAGACGTTTATTCAAACACTCTTTCACGTAAATTTCTTGGTTGACAGACCCGGAAGCTATGAAAATGCTGCTTTTCAAGCCACAGGTACAGATGGCTTGCCAAACCAGATATTTCTTTGCGAACTTTGACAGTTTTATGTGCTTGAAAATATCTGCTACCTTTCCCCTTCCTTTTGCCGTATAAAACTCCTGTCCCGGAAGCTGCTTGTAGTCGGCTTTGACGTAGGTTTCGTCGTCCATTACCACGCAGTCAAACTTCGTCAGCATCGTCGTGTACAGCTTCCGGGAACGCGCTTTGGCTGTCGTATTTTGTTTATCATCGCGATTTGGAGTCACTACCTTCTTGTAAGTCGATAGTCCGGCTGGTTTTTTGTCGTCTCAGCGGCTTCCGGTTTTCGATTTCCCCCCGATCCAGACTTCCTGGCTGTCGACAAACGTTCCCCAAACACTTTAATTACATTTGTAACGGTTGATTTGGCAACTTTTAGCGATTTTGCCAGCTTTGCGTGCGAGTAGCTCGGATTTTCGCGATGCGCGAGCAAAATTTTGATACGCTGCTCTTCTTGCTTGGGCGGCATTTTGACAACTGAAGAGTGAATTCCAAAATCAAAATAGGAGCAACATTCTACACACACACACCTTCAAAATGAGGGGTGTTCAGGTTTTTTAAACGCAAAATTGAAAGAAATACGTCAAGTTTATATTGACCAAATTTTGACCGTATCACCCTTTAGAGAAATAAAATTTTGCAAAAAAAATTTATAGAAATAAAATTTTCCAAAATTTTTCTATAAAAATAAAACTTTGCTAACATTTTATATATAAATAAAATTTTTGCAAAAATTTTCTATAGAAATAAAATTTTGTCAACATCTTCTATAGAAATAAAATTTTGGCAAAATGTTTTTATAGCAATAACATTTTGACAAAATTTTCTATAGAAATAAATTTTTGAGAAAATTTTCTATAGAAATAAAATTATTGACAAAGTTTCTATAGAAATAAAAATTTTGACAAAATTTTCTATAAAAATAAATAGTATCATAGAAATTTCTATAGATATAAAATTTTGACAAAATTTTCTATAGAAATAAAATTTTGGCAAAATTTTCTATAGGAATAAAATTTTGAATAAGTTTTCTATTGAAATAAAATGTTGATAAAATTTTCTATAGAAATACAATTTTGACAAAATTTTCCATAGAAATTTAAATTTGACAAAATTTTGCCATAAAAATAAAATATTGACAAAATTTTCTATAGCAATAAACATTGACAAATGTAACGAGCCAATTGCTCGTACATATTCTTCCTGTATTGAATTCCACTCGTTTTGGGAATTCCACTTTTTTCCCCTTTGTACCACTGTACCCACTGGGTTGCTGTGCGCCACAGTATTCATTGTAACTGTGGTCATTTTCTCGCGTGTGGTACAAGTGGTATCAAGGGGAAACCTACTTTCATCACCCAACGCTCTTGAGATTACACGTCGGTAATTCTCATTGTGTTGTTGTCTCGCCCAACTTAAGAATGTGGGTTTGTCGGGACGATGGGATGAAGGTTAGGTTAGGTTAGGTGGCAGCCCGATGTATCAGGCTCACTTAGACTATTCAGTCCATTGTGATACCACATTGGTGAACTTCTCTCTTATCACTGAGTGCTGCCCGATTCCATGTTAAGCTCAATGACAAGTGGAGTCCGAACGGCCTTCCACATTGCAGTGAAACCACTTTGAGAAGTTTTGAAACCCTCAGAAATGTCACCAGCATTACTGAGGTGGGATAATCCACCGCTGAAAAACTTTTTGGTGTTCGGTCGAAGCAGGAATCGAACCCACGACCTTGTGTATGCAAGGCGGGCATGCTAACCATTACACCACGGTGGCGATGGGATGAATCAACCGAGGCTTGACGAACAGTAAAGCGAGTGGCAATGACCGCTGCCGAACTGCCGATAGCAACAACCGATTCATCCTAACGCGATTCGTTCGCATCCGAAGCCTGTAGTAGAATAGAAATCGCGACTACCTTCTCCTATCCCTTTTCCTTTTCCCCTAGGGCTATAGTAACACCCCCCCCCCCCCTTAACGAGGTTCGTCCGCTTACACGATTCGTTCGCTTACGCGGTTCGTCCGCTTAGGCGATTCGTTCGCTTACGCGGTTCGTCCACGTGCGCGATTCGTTCGCTTACGCGGTTCGTCCGCTTACGGGATTCGTTCGCTTACGCGATTCGTTCGCTTACGCAGTTCGGCTGCTTACGTGGTTCGTCCGCTTACGCGATTCTTTCACATCAATCAAGTGTTAGTACAGCCGAATCCTTTCCCCTGTCCCTCTTTTCGTTACAGGAACCGACACGAGCACCATCGGCCGTCACCATCGTCACCCTCGTATACGAGCATCATCAGCCCTACTCAATCATCATCTTCGTGCACGAACACCATCAACTCGACACCATCAACATCCACGTTTACGAACATCATCGGCCCGATAAAATCGTCACCTCGGCACACGAACACCATCGGCCCGACACCAGCAACATCTACGAGTATCTGCGGCCCGACTCAATCGTAATCTTTGCCCACGAACACCGTCGCCCCGATACCACCGTCATCATCGCATACGAACGCTGTCGGCCCGACACCATCGTCATCGCGTACACGAACACCGTCGGCCCGACCCTACCGTCATCTCCGTACACGAACACCACCAGCCCGAAACCACCGTCATCACCGCACACGATCAACGTCGGTCCGACACTATCGTCACCCGCGTACACGAACACCGTCGGCCCGACTCCATCGTCAACTCCGTACTATTCTCCGTCGTCACCAGTTAGCATCACCTCGTCCTATCACCGACACCGTTCGTCATCGTATCCAGTCAATTCACCGACACCGTTTCATCAACCTCATAAGCAACATCGCCCATTCATCAACCAGCGCTGCACAAGCCTTCGTCATCGACCGACCCAGCCCACAATTCATAGTCGAAGCCCCACCAGTCGTCATCGCCCCTTCAGGCCACTCATTGCCCTTACCCACAATTGTATTGTATATAAGGAAGAAATTTCAATAAAATCCACAAAAGAATAAAAGTAGTGTGTTATTATTTAAGGTTTGTGGACCCTTGAAAGGTAACCCTGGACGGCCACTGGTCTACCTCAGCCCACGAAGAAAACCACGTTACACAAAATTTTATTGCTATAGAAATAAAATTTAAACATTTTCTATAGAAATAAAATTTTGACAAAAATTTTTATGGAACTAAAATTTTGACAACATTTTCTATCAAAATAAAATGTTGCTAAAATTTTCTATATAAATAACATTTTGCAAAAAAATTTCTATAGAAATTAAATATTGGCAAAATTTTCTATAGAAATATAATTTTTACAAAATTTTCTATAGCAATAAAATTTTGACAACATTTTCTATCGCAAACTTATTTATTTAAAAAAAATTATTTATAATAGAAATTGCTATAGAAATAAAATTTTGACAAAATTTTCTATCGCAAATTTTTTTATATAAAAAAATTATTTATAATAGAAATTGCTAAAGAAATAAAATTTTGACAAATTTTTTATAGAAATAAAATTTTGTTGAGATTTTCTATAGAATTATTTTTTTTTTTTAATATTCTATAGAGATAAAATTGTGTTGAAATTTTCTATGAAACTATTGCAATAAAATTTGACAAAATTTTCTATTGAAATAAAATTTTGTCGAGATTTTCTATAGAATTATTTTTTTAAAATATTCTATAGAGATAAAATTGTGTTGAAATTTTCTATGAAACTATTGCAATAAAATTTGACAAAATTTTCTATAGAAATAAAATTTTGGCAAAATTTTCTATGGAAATAAGATTTTGACAAAATTTTCTAAGGAAATAAAATTTTGACAAAATTTTTAATAGAAATACAATTTTTTTCTGTAAGTGTTAAGTAAGAGTAGCACTCTTGATCCATAACCTATCTATGGCAGATGTTTTAAACAAGAAGCACCCCCTCCCATATACCATTACTGTGTTTTAGGTTTCATTGATTCACCATAAGGAGTTTATTCAGGTCATTGTTTAACATTTAACTGGAAGTTATAATTAAGATGTGGTAACATAATGACATTTTAATCATTTAAGCTTAAACTTAACAAAGGAGAAAAAAACAGAAAGCCCCAGAGTAGGATATTGGTGACTCTCAAAAGGATTTTTGTTTTTGGCAAAGTTTAAAAAAATCATTAAATTCATTTGGGTATCTCATGATTCGTTTGTACCTTCTGGTCAACAGTGTCTCTTTGCCAATGTTAACCCCTTCTCACAACTACTGATCACTTTTACATTACAGTTGCTCGTTTATACTCAGTTTTTCTCTTTTGTTACTTTGCTGTTGTTGTTTGTTTCGTTTTTATCGTGGCCGTTTTTGGTGGCGTTTTAAGGTTTATGGGTTACAAGTGAAAGTTGAAATTCTCTAAGCCACACTACAGCTTTTGTCTCACGCTCATCCATTTAAAAAATGTTAAAGAAAAGCTGCAACATGTGCTCTACAGAAGATAATCGACATACATGCATACATAAGTCAGAGTAAGTGTCTACCTGTCCATTGGGTTCTTGGGGTCATATTAAGGCTATCACAATGCCATAAAATCGGTGATATAGGTGAGTACCGAAAAAAATCTCTATAGAAATTTAGAGCATAAGATAATTTATGTTTTTTTTGATAAAATGCCGGTTACCATATTATTAAGACATGTGAGAGAAGTATTAATGAAGTCATATAGATTCCATATAGGGGAGTAGCTGACACGAGATGTTATCAAATCAACACGCAGAGAAGGAATATGATCACCTCAAACATGTTTTAAGAGCAAAATGTTATTTTTGTATGGTGACCATGTAATATGTTTGTCACTGAAATGTTATTTTCTCGTCAAATATAACCTGCTTGCCGAAATCATATACATAATTTCCGAGAAAATAACATGGTTGCGAAAACCATGTTACATGGTCACCACCCAAAAATGACATTTTGCACCACCCAAAAATAACATTTTGCATGTTTGAGGTTATCATATTCCTTCTCTGGGTGAAGTATAGGCTAACTAGAAAATTCCAAATAATAATACATCGATATATCAATTTCCCTTTATACAAGGTGGCTGATATGTAATGAACCAAATAACACCCTCTATTTTTTTTTCTTTTTAATTTTATTGTTCAAAAGCAGAAGATGTCGGAGATAACATAAAATTTTAGAATCAGTTTATAGCTCGTTCACATTAGGTTCGAAATCCACTTAAAGTTGATTTGAAATCCCTATTTTATAAGGCAAATAACAGTATGAAATCTATAAGTGGATTTTGGTAGTGTAATGTGAATGAGGTTTTAGATTTTTTCGACTTGCCTACCTCTCTTGGCCTTCTTCTGGCTATAAAATAACTAAATCTGGCTAAAAATAGTTAAATTGGCATCATTGACTCTCATTAGCATTATGTCCAAACACTTATGGTAAAGATTAGAGGTCTGCACAATTCCATTTGTAAATGCAGAGTACACGTGTACTTGCTAAATGAGTACATCTATTTGAAAGAGTCGCAAAACAATTGGTACACATTTTAATGAACACCAAAAGCCACGAGTAACTTCTTGTTGCTACTCTGATGTCTTCACTACCAACAAACACATATTCCTCTTTCTCTCTTATTGAAGTGTACTCAGAGTGATCACGTCGAGTATGTTGCGAGAACAAATCTTCATAGAGTACTCCATGTACCACGTGCAGTTTCAGAAATACAAGAAAACAGTTACTCTCCATAATATATGTTTTCGGATTGATATAAAGAACGGCAAACGTTAAGGTAAGTGTGTGACATACATACATATAAAATATGTGACATACATACATATCTATGATTAATAATAATGGAAAGTTTTGCTTCGCACATAACTGAGAAATACTTGTAGTACCACGTGAAGTGAAGAGAATCCATGTTGTACTTTTTCTCAAGTACTTGCATTTTTATTGTTCCTTTTTTTCGGAACACATATTGTTTCGGATAAGTACTTGGTGGTATTTGACAAGCAAGTGTTCTCTTCACTTCACTACTTGCGTTCTGAGAGAAAGACAGTGTATGTACTATATTCGACAGCGAATTGCATACATGTAGTGAAAAGTTATTCGATGCAGACCTCTAGTAAAGATGATAACTTTACACTGTACTCTCAATTGCATGTTTTATACTCACCACACCACCTGTCTTAATGTTAGATAGCATTTACCAGAGATCATTCATGATAAATATTTATAAAATGCTACTCAGCCATTGCTATGCTACTGATCATCTATAATAACATAAAAAAGTATCTCTCTCTTTTAATGGAAATTTTAGCGAAAATTTTATTTCTTTAGAATTTTTTTTCAAAATTTTATTTCTTTAGAATTTTTTTTCAAAATTTTATTTCTTTAGAAATTTTTTTCAAAATTTTACTTATATAGAAAATTTTGTTACAATGTTATTTCTATAGAAAATTTTGTTGAAATTTTATTTCTATAGAAAATTTTTGAAAATTTTAGTTTTACAGAAATTTTTTCCAAATTCTATTTTTATAGGAAATTTTGTAAAAATTCTATTACTATAGAAAATTTTGATAAAATTTTATTTCTATAGAAAATTTTGATAAAATTTTATTTCTATAGAAAATTTTGTCAAATTTTTTTTACTATAGAAAATTTTGTCAAAACTTTTATTTGAATTGAAAATTTTGTCAAAATTATATTTCCATAAACATTTTTGAAAAGTTTTATTTCTATAGAAAATTTTGTCCGAATTTAATTTCTGTAGAAAATTTTGTCAAAATTTTATTTCTATAGAAAATTTTGTTTGTCTGAGGGTTTCAAAGCTTCCCCAGCAAAAAAAGCGTTGCCAAAAAAGTAATGAAAATGTTCTTTTTGGATCCGGAAGTGGTGCATAATTGACGCAGAAGCGATGAATTTAACATGGGCTTGTCATAGGACGGAAGTCCTCCATTTCAACAGCCGTTGCACTGAATTTGCATCACTTCTTTAGGTGTAATCGGAATTCAATGTTTTGGATGTAAATTAAAAAATTCTGTTATATTTTGTCAAATAAATAATTTTTTTTTTAATGTTTTAAAATTTTTAATGGATTCTAACGCTTGTTGGAAACGTTTGACCTCAAATATTTTCAAAAATTCACAATTTTTTCAGATTGAATTTAGCATTTTTTTCGACAAAATTTAAATGATTTGTATCATTTTATGAATTCTTACTCTGTTTTTAACCTATTTGAAACAAAAAAAGTTAAAATTACCCATTAAAAGTATGAACAAATCAAGTTATAAAAAATTGAATTAAAAGAACTTCCTGAGTAGTTAAAATAAAGAACATCAATGGGAGTGCATCTTCTGGAAGTGCTTTTATAGTTGTGCCTTTGGAAGAACTTCCAAATTTTTTTGCTGGGTCTCTAAGTGGTTTCACTGCAATGTGGAAAGCCGTTCGGACTCGGCTATAAAAAGGAGGTCCCTTGTCATTGAGCTTAACATGGAATCGGGCAGCACTCAGTGATAAGAGAGAAGTTCACCAATGTGGTATCACAATGGACTGAATAGTCTAAGTGAGCCTGATACATCGGGCTGCCACCTAACCTAACCTATGTCTATAAAAAAAAAAATATTTTTCGGAATATTTTGTCAAATTTTTATATGTATAGAAAATTTAATTAAAATATTAATTCTATAGAAGTGTTTCTCAAAATTTTATTTCTATAAAAAATTTTAGTGAAAATTTTATTTCTTAAGAAAATTTTGTCAACATTTTATTTCTTTAGAAAATTTTGTCAACATTTTATTTTTATAGATGATATTGTCAAACTTCTATTTCTACAGAAAGTTTTGTCAAAATTCTATTCTATAGAATATTGTGGCAAAATTTTATTTCTATAGAATTTTTTTTTTCAAAGTTTTATTTTTATAGAACATTTTGTCAAAATTTTACTTCCGTAGAAAATTTTGTGAAAATTTTATTTCTATAGAAAATTTTGTAAAAATTTTATTTCTATAGAAAATTTTGTAAAAATTTTATTTCTATAGAAATTTTTATAAAAAATTTTACTTCTATAGAAAATTTTATCAAAATTGTATTTCCATGGAAAATTTTGTCAACATTTTATTCTATAGAAAAATTTGTCAAAATTTTATTTCTTTGGAAAATTTTATTTCTATAGAAAATTTTGTAAAAATTTTATTTCTATAGAAATTTTTATAAAAAATTGTATTTCTATAGAAAATTTTTTTCAAAGTTTTATTTTTATAGAACATTTTGGCAAAATTTTACTTCTGTAGACAATTTTGTCAAAATTTTGTTTCTGTAGAAAATTTTGTCATTATTTTATTTCTATAGAAAATTTTGTACAAATTTTATTCCTATAGAAATTTTTATAAAAAATTTTACTTCTATAGAAAATTTTGTCAAAATTGTATTTCCATGGAAAATTTTGTCAACTTTTTATTCTATAGAAAAATTTGTCAAAATTTTATTTCTTTGGAAAATTTTGTCAAAATTTTGATTTCTATAGAAAATTTTTGTCAAAATTGTGATTCTATAGAAAGTTTGTCAAAATTTTGGTTTCTAGAGAAAATTTTGTTTATTCATCACTTATGTTACCATAAGTGAATAAACTCGTAATATGATAATAACTACATATTTACATCATGTTCTTGTTTTATACTAACCACACCTGTGCTAATGTTAAATAACATTTATCAGAGATCATTCATGTTAAATATTCATAAGAATGCTACATAATCATTGCTATGATAATAATAGTATACACATTTATAATAGCATAAGCACTAACTCTCACTCTCTCTTTCTTGCTCTGATTAGCATTATGTTAAATCACTTATGGCAAAGTTTTGCATGTTTTATACTCACCACCAGTATGGTGGTCCTTAGTTTAAGTGTTCTTACCAAATTTCAACTAATTTACCAGCAAGAACATTTGTTCTGATTTTCGTGCGAAATATGATACAATTACACTTCAATGAAATTCTCTTTAGAAATACGAAATGTTTCCTTGTTTAACACAAAGTTCAAAGTTATAAGAATGGATAACTTTTGTTATATTTATGAATTTATTTTGCTGGCCCAATTTCAATGGACATGTCATTGATATAGTGAAGCTTTTTCTCTTAGTGTTAGACATTTTTTTGGTGATATAGTTTTTTTTTTCTCTAAGTAGATGATGATTTGTCAAACACTATGAGAAGGCTTCTTATCCAGTTATTCTTGTTTCCATTTTATCATTTTATACGTTGGGAGCAATGACCCTCATCGTTTCCGTGGAATTCACCTTATTTCGTTTTCTATTTTGCTTGGATTCTTAACGCAACCATCTCATCCATCTAGATATTGGGCTAGATTGCTTAATCCAAAGAAGAGGAAGAAAAAAAGGACATGACTTGTTTCATTTGCCCTGGCTGCTTTGGAGGCATTCACATTCATATGTACATTCGACAGGAAATCCTATTAATCACATCTTCCAAAAATAAATGAGCACACGACAAACTATGTATGTATGTGGACTGTATTTAGCTGGTAATGGGGTTAGAGTGGGGTATATTTCGTTGGGTCGTTGGTCTCCTATTAACAATGTCGTTGACTCATTTTGGGTCATTGTCCTCGTGCTAGTTTTTCCCTTCCATCCATCCTTGTATGGTATAACCATGGAATTGATGGTATGATGATATCATAGTAAAAACCTTTCTGGGCTCCAAAGCAAAGGCATGAGAAAATATTCGAATTTCATAAGGCAATGGATGATGAGGCAGTTTTCTGCAAGCTCCACCGAAAGAAAAATTTCATTAGAGGCAAACAAAATTTTTCATTGAGATGCAAAATGTTCGTTATTAGTATGAAATGTTATGGTAATTAATAGAAAATTTCCAATACATATGGCGAATTTATTCATTTTTCAAATTGCCTACATTTAAGTTGAGAAATTTGCATTTATTTTTAAATATCAACGACGTTTTGTGGTTATTATGTTAGTTTGAATAGCTATTGCTTGATTGGTTGTGTGTGCCCTGCTATGCAGGCATGGTGAAGAAAGTTTGAGAGTCATTGGAAGACCATTGATAGCAACAGAGAGAGAGAGAGAGTCTTAAGCTATTTCAGTAACGGACGTATTGTACTTTGTATATGTATAGATGCGTTGTATTTGCCTTCTGCTATGCTGGTATGGTGAAGAAAGTTTGAGAGTCATTGGAGGAGCATTGATAGCAACAGAGAGAGAGAGAGAGTGAGAGAGAGAGAGAGAGATAGAGTCTTAAGCAATTTCAGTAACGGACGTATTGTACTTTGTATATGTAATAGAAACGATGGGTAAATAATTAATTAGAAATAAATAAAAAAATTTTAACAAAATTTTCTATAGAAATAAATGTTTATAGAAATTTTGACAAAATAAAATTTTGTCGAAATCTTCTATAGAAATAAACTTTTGACAAAATTTTCTAAAGAAACACAATTTTGACAAAATTTTCTAAAGAAATAAAATTTTGACAAAATTTTCTACAGAAATAAAATTTTGTTGAAATTTTCTATAGAAATAAAATTTTGAAAAAATTTTCTATAGAAATAAATATTTAACAAAAACATTTCTTTAGAAATACAATTTTGAAAAAAAATTCTGTAGAAATAAAATTTTGTATAGAAATAAAATTTAAACAAAATTTTCTATAAAAAATTAAATTTTAACAAAATTTTCTTTAGTAATAAAATTTTGACAAAATTTTCTATAGTAATAAAATGTTGAACAAATTTTTCTATAGAAATAAAATTTTTATAAAATTTGGTTAGAAATATACTTGTGATAAAATTTTCCATGGAAATAAATTTTTTACAAAATTTTCTATAGAAATAAAATTTTAACAAAATTTTCGATAGAAATAAAATTTTGACAAAATTTTTTGTAAAAATAAAATTTTTACAACATTTTCTATAGAAATAAAATTTTCTATAGAAATAAAATTTTGACAAAATTTTCTAAAGAAATAAAATTTTCTAAAGAAATAAAATTTTCTACAGAAATAAAATTTTGTTGAAATTTTCTATAGAAATAAAATGTTGAAAAATTTTCTATAGAAATAAATATTTAACAAAAAAATTTCTATAGAAATAAAATTTTGATAAAAAAATTTCTATAGAAATAAAATTTTGACAAAATTTTGTATAGAAATAAAATTTAAACAAAATTTTCTATAAAAAATTAAATTTTGACAAAATTTTCTCTAGTAATAAAATTTTGACAAAATTTTCTATAAAATGTTGAATAAATTTTTCTATAGAAATAAAATTTTTATAAAATATTCGTTAGAAATATACTTGTGATGAAATTTTCCATGGAAATAAATTTTTTACAAAATTTTCTATAGAAATAAAATTTTAACAAAATTTCCTATAGAAATAAAATTTTGACAAAATTTTTTGTAAAAATAAAATTTTTACAATATTTTTCTATAGAAATAAAATTTTCTATAGAAATAAAATTTTGATAAAAAAAATTTCTATAGAAATAAAATTTTAACAAAATTTTGTATAGAAATTAAATTTAAACAAAAATTTTCTATAAAAAATTAAATTTTAAAAAAATTTTCTCTGGTAATAAAATTTTGACAAAATTTTCTATAAAATGTTGAACAAATTTTTCTATAGAAATAAAATTTTTATAAAATTTGGTTAGAAATATACTTGTGATAAAATTCCCATGGAAATAAATTTTTTACAAAATTTTCTATAGAAATAAAATTTTAACAAAATTTTCGATAGAAATAAAATTTTGACAAAATTTTTTGTAAAAATAAAATTTTTACAACATTTTCTATAGAAATAAAATAAAAAAAGAAATAACATTTTGAACAAAAATTCTATAGAAATAAGATTTTTGAAAAAATTTTCTATACAAATAAAATTTTCAAAAATTTTCATAGAAATAAAATTTTGAGAAAAATTCTATAGAAACAAACACAAACAACAAATTTTGACAGATTTTTTTCAAAACGAAAATAAATTTTTTATAGAATAAAAAAATCTATAGAAGTAAAATTTTGATATACAATTTTCAATAGAAATAAAATTTTAATAAATTTTATTACAATTTTGACAAGGTTTTTCTATGTCAATATAATTTTGACAAAAAATTTCTAGCTACATACAATTTTGAGAAAAATTCTGTAGAAATAACATTTTGAGAAAAATTCTGTAGAAATAAAATTTGGACAGCATTTTCTATAGTATTAAAAGTGTGATTAAATTTTCTCTTGAAATACAAGTTTGTTGAAATTTTCTTTAGAAATAAAATTTTGCAAAAATTTTCTATAGAAATAAAATTTTGACAACATTTTCTAAAAAAATAAAAATTTTGACAACATTTTCTAAAGAAATAAATTTTTGACAAAATTTTCTACAGAAATAAAATTTTGTTGAAATTTTCTATAGAAATAAAATTTTGTTGAAATTTTCTATAGAAATAAAATTTTGTTGAAATTTTCTATAGAAATAAAATTTCTATAGAAATAAAATTTTGACAAGTTTTTCTATAGAAATAAATATTTAACAAAAACGTTTTTATAGAAATAAAGTTTTGACAAAATTTTGTATAAAAATTAAATTTTCACAAAATTTTCTCTAGTAATAAAATTTTTACAAAATTTTCTATAGAAATAAACTTTTAACTAAATTTTCCATAGAAATAAAATTTTGAAAATTTTTTTGTAAAAATAAAATTTTTACAACATTTTCTATAGAAATAAAACTTTCTATAGAAATAAAATTTTGTACAAAAATTCTATAGAAATAAGATTTTTGACAAAATTTTCTATACAAATACAATTTTGCAAAAATTTTCATAGAAACAAAATTTTGAGAAAAATTCTATAGAAACAAAATTTTGACAGGTTTTTATCAAAACGAGAATAATTTTTTTTTATAGAATAAAAAAATCTATAGAAGTAAAGTTTTGATATAAAATTTTCAATAGAAATGAAATTTTAATAAATTTTGACAAAGTTTTTCTATGTCAATATAATTTTCACAAAAAATTTCTAGCTACATAAAATTTTGAGAAAAATTCTGTAGAAATAAAATTTTGAGAAAAATTCTGTAGAAATAAAATTTTGAGAAAAATTCTGTAGAAATAAATTTTTTAGAAAATGTTCTATAGAAATAAAATTTGTACAAAATTTTATATAGTAATAAAAGTGTGATTAAATTTTCTATTGAAATAAAAGTTTGTTGAAATTTTCTTTAGAAATAAAATTTTGCAAAAATTTTCTATAGAAATAAAATTTTGACAAAACTTTCTAAAGAAAAAAAATTTTGACAAAATTTTCTAAAGAAATATTTTTTTTATCTCATAATCTCGGCTATAGGTCTATAAATTAAACTTGAAATAGTTGGTTTCTTGTTTTTTTATTTTCCGATATTTCGGTTGACTTCGTCAGAACCGTTTTCTTGTTACTTCGCTGTCTGTTTTTCTACTGAAATTTTCTATAGAAGTAAAAATTTGAAAAAAGTTTCCATAGAATAAAATGTTGACAAAATTTTCTATAGAAATAAAACTTTGACAAAAAATTTCTTTAAAAATAAAATTTTGACAAAACATTCTATAGAAATAAAATTTTGACAACATTTTCTATAGAAATAAAATTTTGACAAAATTTTCTATAGAGATAAAATTAAAAAAAAAAATTCTATAGAAATAAAATTTTGTTGAAATTTTCAATTAAAATAAAATGTTGACAAAAAATTTCTTTAAAAATAAAATTTTGACAAAATTTTCTGTAGAAATAAAATTTTGTTGAAATAGAAATAAAATTTAGACAAACTTTTTTATAGAAATAAAATGTTTGACATTTTTTATAAATTGAAATTTGAAATTTTCTTTAGATATAAAATTTGGGCAAAATTTTCTGTAGAAAAATTTGATAAAATTTTCTGTAGAAAAATTTTACAAAATTTTCTTTAAATAAGAAATTTTGACAAAAAAAATCTATAGAAATAAAATGTTGACAAAATTTTCATAGAAACAAAATTTTGAAAAAAAAAATCTATAGAAATAAAAATTTAACACAAATAAAATTTCCATCCAAAAATAACTTATCGCTCTATGTGGTGATCATATTCCTTCTCTGCGTGCATAAAACCAAGTTCGCTGAAATCCTTCTATTGCCTTGATTGAATCGTTTAAGGAACAACAATAAATTTGTTAATTTTCTATATTGGTTCATTGACACAATTAGGCAATCGTGTTTCATTTTGTTATTTGTTGTATTTTTGGTTGTTTTTATATTGTAATTTCTTCCAAAGGAAATTTTGGCTGTTCTATACCAATATAACCAAGGCCGGGTCATGGCATCGCTATCCACCACACCCTGTTTTTGTTTTGCCAGCTCAACTTGCTTCCGCTTGTATAGTAGCAAACGCCAACGCATGTCATTGCCTTTTTCTGTAGCTTCCTTGGTTGTATTAACGGCATAGAGCTATTCACCCTTAAGCGAGAAATGTCTGTTATGGCTGTATCTAGAATTAAGCGAGAAATACAAAAAAAACAAAACATATACACAGAAGCTTCCATATCAAGCAAGACTCTCACAACACTGGGGAGGGGGTACAGTAACAGCATTGTGGCATTTGCTTCCTAACGCACATAAGGAAGTTCAGAGAAGCAAAAGTGCTGCGGCTGAGGTTGTTGCTACTGCTCTCATAGTGGTGTTAGCTTTGAAATATCTAAAAACTTTGTTTCTGCTTATTTTTGTTGCTCTTCCTTTCTTCCTCTCACTTCCCCATTCAAAGATAACCTTGAAGTTTTAAGGACCCCCCACCAATATTGTGTAAGGCAATGAACGTTAACGGTGCCACGTAGGGGGATGAAATTTCTCAGTCGATTTTTTTAAATATGTTGGCTGAGGAGAGGGGGAGAACAATGTGTTACTGTGAGAGGTTATCAACCATAAAAGGCAATAAACTCAAGAATCCTGTTGGCCCGGAACCAAAGAGATAGGTAGGGAGAGAGAGAGAGAGAGAGAGAGGGAGAAAGAGAGAGGGCCTTGATGAAATGAATACAATTTGCTTTCAAAATAAAAACATAAAAACATTTTTGTATATATTTCCCTATGTAGCCCTTAGCGCCAACACCATCAACCCCCCACCTGCTGGAATTGAGGCACGTGCTGGAAAGCATGAATATCAAAATATCAAACCTCCTGTTTCCTTGAAAACATTCCACTCACACACAAACACCAAATTAAGGTTTTTACGCACTAAATAAATGAAGTTTCTATTGGGAAGTTATCACAGAGGGATGAAAATTTTGCCAAGGGTATCAACCTGAGATGGGGCCAATGTAAATGTCAATGTCTCTACCTAATAAATGTGCCAGAAAATTTCAAGATTTGTGAAGAATGTGAATGCTGTGAAGAGGAAAGTCTTTGAGAGAAATAGGATTTAAATCCTGCGAAAACCAGTTAGGGGGGTAGGACATAGGGTAAATGACACCACATGTTACCAGTTACCACATGACCATAACCATTTTAATTTTGTATGCAGATATATACCAACCACCTCCTTCAAACACAAAAAGAGATTTTCATTAAAATTGTTTTAAGGAAATAACATTATCTCAAAATATTATTTCTTTAGAAAATTTTCTCAAAACTTTATTTCTACAGAAAATTTTGTCAAAATTTTATTTCTATAGAAAATTTTCTCTAAATCTTATTTCTATAGACAATTTTGTCAAAATTTTACTTCTATAGAAAAATTTCTCAAAATTTTATTTTTATAGAAAAATTTTGCAAATTTCTATGGAAATTTTTATCAATTTTTTTTTTATTTCTATAGACAATTTTGTCAAAATTTTAATTCTATAAAATTTTTTCAAAATTTTATTTATATAGAAATTTTTATTTCTATAAAAAATTTTATTTCTAACAAATTTTTATCAAACATTTTATTTCTATAAAAAAATTTCTCAAAATTTTAATTGTATAAAAATCTTGTCAAAATTTTATTTTTATAGAAAATTTTGTCAATATATTATTTCTAAAGAAATTTCTATCAAAAATTTTATTTCTATACACATTTTTATCAAAAATTTTATTTCTATAAAAAATTTTCTCAAAATTTTAATTGTATAAAAATTTTGTCAAAATTTTATTTTTATAAAAAATTTTGTCAATATATTATTTCTATAGAAATTTCTATCAAAAATTTTATTTCTAAACAAATTTTTATCAAAAATTTTATTTCCATAAAAAATTTTCTCAAAATTTTATTTTTATAGAAAATTTTGTCAATATATTATTTCTATAGAAATTTCTATCAAAAATTTTATTTCTAAACAAATTTTTATCAAAAAATTTATTTCCATAAAAAATTTTCTCAAAAGTTTAATTCTATAAAATTTTTTTCAAAATTTAATTTCTATAGAAATTTCTATTAAAAATTGTATTTCTATAGAAATTTCTATCAAAAATTGTATTTCTATACAAATTTTTATCAAAAATTTTATTTCTATAAAAAAAATTTTCTCAAAATTTTATTTTTATAGAAAATTTTGTCAATATATTATTTCTATAGAAATTTCTATCAAAAATTTTATTTCTATACAAATTTTTATCAAAAATTTTATTTCTATAAAAAATTTTCTCAAAATTTTAATTGTATAAAAATTGTCAACATTTTATTTTTATAGAAATTTTTGTCAACATTTTATTTTATAGAATATTTTGACAAAATTTTATTTTTATAGAAATTTTTTGCAAATTTCTATAGAAATTTTTGTCAAAATTTTATTTTATAGAATATTTTGTCAAAATTTAATTTTATAGAAAATTTTTGCGAATTTCTATAGAAATTTTTATCAAAATTTTATTTCTTATAAAGGGTGATTCTTTTGAGGTTAGGATTTTCATGCATTAGTATTTGACAGATCACGTGGGATTTCAGACATGGTGTCAAAGAGAAAGATGCTCAGTATGCTTTGACATTTCATCATGAATAGACTTACTAACGAGCCACAACGTCGAATTTTCAGTGAATGGGCCCTAGAAAAGTTGGCAGAAAATCCGCTTTTTTATCGACAAATTTTGTTCAGCGATGAGGCTCATTTCTGGTTGAATGGCTACGTAAATAAGCAAAATTGCCGCATTTGGAGTGAAGAGCAACCAGAAGCCGTTCAAGAACTGCCCATGCATCCCGAAAAATGCACTGTTTGGTGTGGTTTGTACGCTGGTGGAATCATTGGACCGTATTTTTTCAAAGATGCTGTTGGACGCAACGTTACGGTGAATGGCGATCGCTATCGTTCGATGCTAACAAACTTTTTGTTGCCAAAAATGGAAGAACTGAACTTGGTTGACATGTGGTTTCAACAAGATGGCGCTACATGCCACACAGCTCGCGATTCTATGGCCATTTTGAGGGAAAACTTCGGAGAACAATTCATCTCAAGAAATGGACCGGTAAGTTGGCCACCAAGATCATGCGATTTGACGCCTTTAGACTATTTTTTGTGGGGCTACGTCAAGTCTAAAGTCTACAGAAATAAGCCAGCAACTATTCCAGCTTTGGAAGACAACATTTCCGAAGAAATTCGGGCTATTCCGGCCGAAATGCTCGAAAAAGTTGCCCAAAATTGGACTTTCCGAATGGACCACCTAAGACGCAGCCGCGGTCAACATTTAAATGAAATTATCTTCCAAAAGTAAATGTCATGGACCAATCTAACGTTTCAAATAAAGAACCGATGAGATTTTGCAAATTTTATGCGTTTTTAAAAAAAAAAAAGTTATCAAGCTCTTAACAAATCACCCTTTACAATTTTGTCAAAATTTTAATTCTATAAAATTTTGTCAAAATTTTATTTCTATAAACAATTTTGTCAAAATTTTATTTCTATAGAAATTTCTATCACAAATTTTATTTCAATAGAAATTTCTATCAAAAATTGTATTTCTATACAAATTTTTATCAAAAATTTTATTTCTATAAACAATTTTTCTCAAAATTTTATTTTTATAGAAAATTTTGTCAATATATTATTTCTATAGAAATTTCTATCAAAAATTTTATTTCTATACAAATTTTTATCAAAAATTTTATTTCTATAAAAAATTTTCTCAAAATTTGAATTGTATAAAAATTGTCAAAATTTTATTTTTATAGAAATTTTTTGCAAATTTCTATAGAAATTTTTGTCAAAATTTTATTTTATAGAATATTATGTCAAAATTTAATTTTATAGAAAATTTTTGCGAATTTCTATAGAAATTTTTATCAAAATTTTATTTCTTATACAATTTTGTCAAAATTTTAATTCTAATAGAAATTTCTATCACAAATTTTATTTCAATAGAAATTTCTATCAAAAATTTTATTTCTATACAAATTTTTATCAAAATTTATTATTATTTCTATAAAAAAATTTCTCAATATTTTATTTCTATAGAGAATTTTATTAAAATCTTATTTATATAGAAAATGTTTGCCATTTGTTTGTGTTAATATCCCAGCAAAAAAAAAAAATAATATTCCAAAGGCACAACTTTAAAAGCACTTCCAGAAGATGCACTCCCAATGACGTTCTTTATTTTAACTACCCAGGAAGTTCTTTTAATTCAATTTTTTATAACTTGTTTTTTTTTTTCATACTTTTAATGGGTAATTTTAACTTTTTTTGTTTCAAGGTTAAAAACAGAGTAAGAATTCATAAAATGGCACAAATCATTTAAATTTTGTCGAAAAAAATGCTAAATCCAATCTGAAAAAATTGGGAATTTTTGAAAATATTTGAGATCAAACGTTTCCGACAAGCGTTAGAATCCATTAAAAATTATTAAAAATTATAATAATTATTTATTTGACAAAATATCACAGAATTTTTTTTTAATTTACATCCAAAACATTGAATTCGGATCACACCTAAAGAAGTGATGCAAATTCAGTGCAACGGCTGTTGAAATGGAGGACTTCCGTCCTAAGACAAGCCCATGTTCAATTTTGCACCACTTCCGGATCCAAAAAGAACATTTTCATTACTTTTTTGGCGACGCTTTTTTTGCTGGGATGTTACTGCGTATTTTTATTTCATTTCATTATTAAACCTAAATTGCCCAGAATTACAATCACGCAATCTATGGTTAAGAGGTAAAGAACTAAAACTGAAAAGAACAAAAAACAACAAAGTCATATACTTTAGCCTTGACCGCCTTTGTCAAAGTTGACAAAGCTCTGGGTTTCCATGGGTGGATTGCTGATCTTTTTCGATTTGCATACCGTGGAACAGGATACTAAAGGGTGATTCTTTTGAGGTTAGGATTTTCATGCATTAGTATTTGACAGATCACGTGGGATTTCAGACATGGTGTCAAAGAGAAAGATGCTCAGTATGCTTTGACATTTCATCATGAATAGACTTACTAACGAGCAACGCTTGCAAATCATTGAATTTTATTACCAAAATCAGTGGCAGAAAATCCGCTTTTTTATCGACAAATTTTGTTCAGCGATGAGGCTCATTTCTGGTTGAATGGCTACGTAAATAAGCAAAATTGCCGCATTTGGAGTGAAGAGCAACCAGAAGCCGTTCAAGAACTGCCCATGCATCCCGAAAAATGCACTGTTTGGTGTGGTTTGTACGCTGGTGGAATCATTGGACCGTATTTTTTCAAAGATGCTGTTGGACGCAACGTTACGGTGAATGGCGATCGCTATCGTTCGATGCTAACAAACTTTTTGTTGCCACAAATGGAAGAACTGAACTTGGTTGACATGTGGTTTCAACAAGATGGCGCTACATGCCACACAGCTCGCGATTCTATGGCCATTTTGAGGGAAAACTTCGGAGAACAATTCATCTCAAGAAATGGACCGGTAAGTTGGCCACCAAGATCATGCGATTTGACGCCTTTAGACTATTTTTTGTGGGGCTACGTCAAGTCTAAAGTCTACAGAAATAAGCCAGCAACTATTCCAGCTTTGGAAGACAACATTTCCGAAGAAATTCGGGCTATTCCGGCCGAAATGCTCGAAAAAGTTGCCCAAAATTGGACTTTCCGAATGGACCACCTAAGACGCAGCCGCGGTCAACATTTAAATGAAATTATCTTCCAAAAGTAAATGTCATGGACCAATCTAACGTTTCAAATAAAGAACCGATGAGATTTCGCAAATTTTATGCGTTTTTTTTTAAAAAAAAGTTATCAAGCTCTTAACAAATCACCCTTTATAAGAAGAAGTCAGTTCAGATTTAGATATAACTCCCATAATATCTTTCGCCCGAAAGATTACTATGTGGTTTTGTTACAGATAAACTGTATCATCTTAAAAAGATTGAACCTAGTAATTTTTATACCCACCACCATAGAATGGTGACGGGGGTATAATAAGTTTGTCATTCCGTGTATAACACATCGAAATATCGATTTCCGACTATATAAAGTATATATATTCTTGATCAGGGAGAAATTCTAAGACGATATAACGATGTCCGTCCGTCTGTCTGTCTGTCTGTCTGTCTGTCTGTCTGTTGTAATCACGCTACAGTCTTCAATAATGAAGCAATCGTGCTGAAATTTTGCACAAACTCGTCTTTTGTCTGCAGGCAGGTGAAGTTCGAAGATGGGCTATATCGGTCAAGGTTTTGATATAGTCCCCATATAAACCGACCTCCCGATTTGGGGTCTTGGGCTTATAGAAATCGTAGTTTTTATCCAATTTGCCTGAAATTTGAAATCTAGAGGTATTTTATGACCATAAAGAGGTGTACCCAAAAAGGTGGGTATCGGTCCATGTTTTGGTATAGCCCCCATATAGGCCGATCTCCCAATTTTACTTCTTGGGCTTACAGAAACCGCAGTTTTTATTCAATATACCTGAAATTGGAAATCTAGAGGTATTGTAGGACCACAAATACGTGTGCCAAAAATTGTGAGTATCGGTCCATGTTTTGGTATGGTCCCCATATAAAACGACCTCCCGATTTGGGGTCTTGGGCTTATAGAAACCGTAGTTTTTATCCAATTTGTCTGAAATTGGAAATCTAGAGGTATTTGAGGACCATAAAGAGGTGTGCCGAAAATGGTGAGTATCGGTCCATATTTTGGTATAGCCCCCATATAGACCGATTTCCCGATTTTACTTCTTGGGCTTCTAGAATCCGAAGTTTTTTCCTATTTGCCTGAAATTGGAAATCTATAGGTGTTTTCGGGTCATAAAGAGGTGTGCCGAAAACGGTGAGTATCGGTCCATATTTTAGTATAGCCCCCATAAGAACGATCTCCCGATTTAACTCTTTGGGTTTCTAGAAACCGTAGTTTTTATCTGATTTGCCTGAAATTGTAAATATTCTGATATTTTAGGCTCACAAAAACGTGTATCGGATTAAGTTTTTATCCGTCCATTTGGTAATGCCTCCATATAGACCGACTTCACTTCTTGAGGGTGTAGAAGGCGCACTGATCATGAAAATTGCTTGAAACTCAATGTAAAATTTCCAGATTTTACTTCTACAGATTTAAGATTTCAAATCAAGACGTTATTTTACAATTTTCTTGCACACTTACAAGAGATGTTATTGATTCCTCTAAAACTCAAACAAAAATGGTTCTTATAAATCCAGAATCTGATATAGTCCTCATAGGTGAAATCTTTAAATTTATCTTCGGGAAGTGTCCCCAAGTCCTCAAGCCCTCCTGAAATTTCAAAGGAAACCCTAATATTTGGTTCATGGTGGTGGGTATTTAAGATTCGGCCCGGCCGAACTTAATGCTGTATATACTTGTTTAATTTATCGTATTAATTATTTAAAAATACTATGGTTTTACATTCATAAATTAAATAATTGCCAATTAGCTATTTTTTCTGGCTATTTTTTTATTAGGTTTACGTATTTTCTGCTATAAATTTCGTTTGATCTATCAACACTGCTCCACACGATCTCTCTGAGTACACTTGAATAAGAGAGTATGAGGAATATTTATTCTTTTGTAGAGAAGACAGCAGAGTAAGAACAAGAAGTTATTATTGAATTTTATAGTTCCTAGAAATGTGTACCAATTATTTTGAGGCGTTTTGCTAAGGACTTCTCAGTAAGGCACACTGAAAAAAAAGCATACCCGGTTCCAAAGATTTTGTCTTTACATTAAAAAATTTGGTATTGATTCCGAGCCAAAGAAGCGGAGAATACAAGTAAGGATACTTTTAAGACACAATTCTCTTTTAAAATCGGGTTTTGTGTACTTGCTTCTAGGAAGCAAATTTTAATTTTTCGCTTTTTCAGCTTTTTTTCTTCATATGCTATCAAAGTCCTTTAAAAACAAGTTAACGACGACTTTATTTTCCAAATTAAGACTCGACTTCTAGTAGAAATTATGCTGTGTTTCAAGTACAAAACGTCTTTAAAATAAAGTGTTGAAAAACATGTCCTATATTTGAACGATTTTTTGCTTTGTAGTCAAGATGCAAAAAGACAACAAATTTAAAGACAATTTCATTAAATTTAAAGATTTTTTCTAAATTATTAAAGTCAAGTTGACCTTAGCCCAAACATTTTTTCTTTCATGTTATGATATCCATTTTTAAATCAAATCACTTAATTATAATACGACTTCATTGAAAAGTTTATCGACCTTTGGTCAAGGAAAAAAACTTTATACTAGAGAAATGCGTCTTCTATGCTAAGCAAAATTTGCATTCGTATTTTAAAGACATGAAATCTTTGATCTCAGTGCATATACAAATGGTGTTGTGGTCCCATATCCCTGTAGGAGGGTGGAGAGTATTATAAGTGAAATGATTCGAATTGTAACCTACCGTTATATTGGATTTCACTATGCACTGGGAGCAGCAAAATCCTTGTTGTGGTATTTATTTTAGGAGTTTATTGGGTATACATAAAGTGCTTGGCTATCCAGGGGTACCCCGCCCTGTTTTTTACAAATTCTCCCATAATTTCTAAATCATTAGCAAACTCCATTCAAAGTGAAGTTATTTCACTCAGCTCTCTCTCTCTTTCTTTATCTCATACTCTCTCTATGCTTATACTTCAGAATTTCTTTTTTTTTATGCTATCGTGGGGTGATGTGTGTATCTCCTAATCCTATACTGACCTAGTTTTTCTTTAGTTAGCATCTTCCTTCCCATTTTTTTTTGTTTCCCATTATTCCCAATTTTCTTTTCCTTTCTTGTTGTTGTCGTTTTACAAAGAAAATATTTTTTCTATTAACCAAGGAAAATGTGCGTGGGTATCAACCACCATTCAATCTCACCATCCATTACTTTACACATACAGAGATCATATACAAAGAGCAAACTCCTTATGGTGGAAGTTTTTTGTGTGACATTTTCAACTTAACTATGGTGAAAAACTGTTTATATTCACTATAAAGCAATTTCAGGTGAGATTTAATGAAACATATACCCTCAAGAGGAGATCGGTTCAAATGGTGAGGTTTCCGAAGTAAATTAAAAACAAGTATTCACGGCCGTAAGTTCGGCCAGGCCGAAGCTTATGTACCCTCCATCATCGATTGCGTAGAAACTTCTTCTAAACACTGCCATCCACAATCGAATTACTTAAGTTGCGGTAACGCTTGCCGATGGCAAGGTATCTTAAAACCTCCTAACACCATCTTCTAAATTGTATGTAAGTCCATACGTGGTATATATTAAATCAAAAAAGAGCGATCCAATACGTATATAATTCAGTTTGACAAAGTAGACATAAAATTTTGACAAAATTTTCTACAAAAATAAAATTTTAACAAAATTTTCTATAGAAATAAAATTTTCACAAAATTTTCTATAGAAATAAAATTTTCACAAAATTTTCTATAGAAATAAAATCTTGGTAGATTATTTTTGGCTCGAGTGGCAACCATGATTATGAACCGAATAAAATTTGAACAAAATTTTCTATAGAAATAAAATTTTGACAAAATTTTCTATAGAAAAAAATTTTGGTAGACTATTTTTGGCTCTAGTGGCAACCATGATTATGAACCGATATGGACCAATTTTTGTGTGATTGGACCAATTTTGGTATGGTTGTTAGCGACCATATACTAACACCATGTTCCTAATTTGAACCGGATCGGATGAATTTTGCTCCTCCAAGAGGCTCCGGAGGTCAAATCTGGGGATCGGTTTATATGGGGGCTATATATAATTATGAACCGATGTGGACCAATTTTTGCATGGTTGTTAGAGACCATATACCAATATCATGTACCAAATTTCAGGCGGATCGGATGAAATTTGCTTCTCTTTGAGGCTCCGGAACCCAAATCTGGGGATCGGTTTATATGGGCGCTATATATAATTATGGACCGATGTGGACCAATTTTTGCACGGTTGTTAGAGACCATATACCAATATCATGTACCAAATTTCAGCCGGATCGGATGCAATTTGCTTCTCTTTGAGGCTCCGCATGCCAAATCTGGGGATCGGTTTATATGGGGGCTATATATAATTATGGACCGATGTGGACCAATTTTTGCATGATTGTTAGAGACCATATACCAACACCATGTACCAAATTTCAGCCGGATCGGATGAAATATGCTTCTCTTAGAGGCTCCACAAGCCAAATCTGGGGATCGGTTTATATGGGGGCTATATATAATTAAGGACCGATATGGACCAATTTTGGCATGGTTGTTAGAGACCATATACCAACATCATGTACCAAATTTCAGCCGGATCGGAAGAAATTTTCTTCTCTTTTAGGCTCGGCAAGCCAAATCTGGGGATCGGTTTATATGGGGGCTATATATAATTATGGACCGATGTGGACCAATTTTTGCATGGTTGTTAGAAACCATATACTAGCACCATGTACCAAATTTGAGCCGGATCGGATGAAATATGCTTCTGTTAGAGGCTCCACAACCCAATTTTGGGGGTCCCTTTATATGGGGGCTATACGTAAAAGTGGACCGATATGGCCCATTTTCAATACCATCCGACCTACATCGATAACAACAACTTGTGCCAAGTTTCAAGTCGATAGCTTGTTTCGTTCGGAAGTTAGCGTGATTTCAACAGACGGACGGACGGACATGCTTAGATCGACTCAGAATTTCACCACGACCCAGAATATATATACTTTATGGGGTCTTAGAGCAATATTTCGATGTGTTACAAACGGAATGACAAAGTTAATATACCCCCATCCTATGATGGAGGGTATAAAAAAAATTGAATTTTCTATAGAAATAAAATTTTGACAAAATTTTCTATAAAAATAACAATTTGCCAAATTTTCAATAAAACTAAAAATTTGTCAAAATTTTCTATAAAAATAAAAATTTGACAAAATTTTCTATAAAAATAAAATTTTGGCCAAATTTTCTATAAAAATAAAAGTTTTACAAAATTTTCAATAGAAATAAAACTTTGACAAAATTTGGCATAAAAATAAGATGTTGACAAATTTTGCATAAAAATAAAATTTTGACAAATTTTTCTATAGAAATTAAATTTTGACAAAATTTTCTATAGAAATAAAATATTGGGGAAATTTTGTGTAGTAATGAAACTGTGACAAAATTGTCTATAGAAATAAAATAGTGGGCAAATTTTGCATAGTATTAAAATTTTGAGAAAATTTTCGATCGAGCTTTTGACAAAATTTTCTATAAAACTAAAAATTTGACAAAATTTTCTATAAAAATAAAATTTTGGCCAATTTTTCTATAAAAATAAAATTTTTACAACATTTTCAATAGAAATAAAACTTTGACAAAATTTTGCATATAAAAAAAATTTTGACAAATTTTTCTATAGAAATGAAATTTTGACACAATTTTCTATAGAAATAAAATATTGGGAAAATTTTGTATAGTAATAAAACTTTGACAAAATTGTCTATAGAAATAAAATAGTGGGCAAATTTTGCACAGTATTAAAATTTTGAGAAAATTTTCGATCGAAATAAAACTTTTGACAAATTTTTGTAAAGAAATAAAATTTGGAGAAAATTCTCTATGGAAATAAAATTTTGGCAAAATTTTCTACAGAAATAAAATTTTGACAAAATTTTCCGTAGAATAAAATTTTGAAAAGATTTTCTATAGAAATGAAATTTTGACAAAATTTTCTATGAAAATAAAAATTTGACAAAATTTTCTATAAAAATAAAATTTTGGCCAAATTTTCTATAAAAATAAAATTTTTACAAAATTTTGTATAGAAATAAAATTTTGACAAAATTTTGCATAAAAATAAAATTTATTTCGGCTTGTTTCGAATTTATTTCGGCATAAGCCGGCTGTCAATGTAAAACCTTTTTCGGAGGGTTCAAGTGTGGTTTTTGTTGGGTTTAATAAACTGCCTGAATTTATTCTGATAATTGGTTGATAGTTTTGCTGCAAGTAGAGGATGCTGATGAGGAATGTGGTAATTCCGAAACGTGCGTCCATCCAACCATCTTGCAGTCTATAGGGCTTTGCCCAAATAAATTTGACAAACATTCTTTTCCTCTGTTGGTTAAGCTACACTTGTAGTTTAGTCAATGTATGGTTTTAAGCTGCAATAAAAAACGACAATAAAAACAAAATTTTGACAAATATAAAAAAATGTTTGACAAAATTTTCAATAGAAATAAAATATTGGGAAAATTTTGTATAATAATAAAATTTAGACAAATAAAATTTTGACAAAATTTGACAGAGAAATAAAATTTTGATAAAATTTGATAGAGAAATAAAATGTTGACAAAATTTTCTATAGAAATAAAATTTTGAGAAAATTTTCTATAGATATAAAATTTTGACAAAACTTGATAGAGATATAAAATGTTGATAAAATTTGATAGAAAAATAAAATTTTGACAAAATTTTCTATAGAAATAAAAATTGACAGAGAAATAAAATATTGATAAAATTTAACAGAGAAATAAAATTTTGACAAAATTTTATATGGTGATAAAATATTGACAAAATTTTATACGGTAATAACATTTTGATAAAATTTTCTATAGATATAAAATTTTGAGAAAATTTTCGATAGAAAAAGAACTTTTGAGAAAATTTCCTATAGAAAAAAAGTTTTGGAAAATTTTTCTATAGAAATAAAATTTTGACAAATCTGTCTGTAGAAAAAAATTTTGACAAAAGTTTCTATACAAATAAAATTTTGAGAAAAAATTCTATAAAAATAAAATGTTTACAAAATTTGATATAAAAGTAAAATTTTGACAAAATTTTCTATAGAAATAAAATTTTTAGAAAATTTTCCATAGAAATAAAATTTTGAAAAATTTTTCTATAGAAAAACAAATTTTGACAACATTTTCGAAAGAAATAAGATTTGGAGAAAATTTTCTATATAAGTAAAATTTTAAGAAAATTTTCTATATAAGTAAAATTTTAAGAAAATTTTCTATATAAGTAAAATTTTAAGAAAATTTTCTATAGAAAATTTAATTTTGAAGATTTTTTCTATAGAAAATTAAATTTTTTTACATTGCAATATCAATAAGTATGCTTCAAGCATTATAGTGTTTGTTAATGTACAACATCGCCTAAAAACACACCCTTATTTTGATAGCATACAAAATACATTATTTAAGTTAAGTAATTATTTCATCATTTATTATATTATGTTTGCTTTTATTCTGATCTCATTTTCGGACGAAAAAAAAATAGAAATTCATAGTAATATATACTCCAACTAACCTACTTTGCAAAAAAAGAAAACAACCTAATACCCTTCTTTGACAGGAATGATAGTACAAATTTTTTATGTAATTTATACACCAGCCTTGTTATTTGTGTGTGTGTGTGGGTGTGGGCAGAAACACACACGGTCAAGAATAAAACACTATGTGATAATGATAGGTTGCCATAACTTCCAACAAAGTCAACAAAAAATAAACTTTGTAACATACTTTTAAGCGCCAATTCTTAGTGAGTGTGTAGTATATGTTTAGGCATGTAATACAGGACTATTACGTTCTCTCCTCTTTTATTGAACTCAATGAGGAAAACTTACATTAAAACCAGTAAAAAAGTTTTAGGCAAGTTGGATGATAATAAGTACCCCTTTACTTGCTAAAGCGGTCAGCTGACAATTTACACTTTCGATTAAACGCCAGAATTCAAGCGCTGCCAGTGGCAATGGTGCGGGCTGTCGTAACCGCCGCTGGTCGGTCCTCGTTCATATTCATTGACCGTGGAGTCATCATAAATGCCGAATATTATCGAGAATATGTATTGAAACTGTGGGCAGAAAAACTTTTCGGCCGCAGGCCATGGACATTCCAACAGGACTCAGCACCACCGCTCTCAAGAGGTTCCTCGCTTCATTTCTCCAAAATTTTCTCTATAAATAAAACTTTAAGAAAAACCATTGCAGCCACCGTGGTGCAATGGTTAGCATCTTGCATACACAAGGTCATGGGTTCGATTCCTGCTTCGACCGAACACCAAAAAGTTTTTCAGCGGTGGATTATACCACCTCAGTTATGCTGGTGACATTTCTGAGGGTTTCAAAGCTTCTCTAAGTGGTTTCACTGCAATGTGGAATGCCGTTCGGACTCGGCTATAAAAAGGAGGTCCCTTGTCATTGAGCTTAACATGGAATCGGGCAGCACTCAGTGATAAGAGAGAAGTTCACCAATGTGGTATCACAATGGACTGAATAGTCTAAGTGAGCCTGATGCATCGGGCTGCCACCTAACCTAGAAATAAAATTTTGACAAAAATTTGCAATAGAAATAAAATCTTGACAAATTTATCTAAGGAACTAAAATTTTCACAAAATTTTCAACGGAAATAAAATTTTGAGAAAACATTCTAAAAAATAACATTTGCCACAATTTTCTATGGAAATATAATATTTCCAAAATTTTCTATAAAAATAAACATTTTGACAAAATTTTCTATAAACATAAAAATCTCTACAAAATTTTCTTTAAAAAAATTTGGAGGAAATTTTTAGCAAAAATAAAATTTTGAAATTTGTTTTTTTATAGAATAAAATTTTGGGTAAATTTCCTGTAAAAATAAATTCTTTCAAATTTTTTTACAGAAAAAAATTTGACAAAATTCTATATAAAACTAAAATTTTGACAAACTTCTCTACAAAAATAAAATTTTGAGAAAAAATTCTAAAAAATAAAATTTAAACAAAATTTTCTATAGAAATAAAATGTTGACAAAATTTCTCATAGAAATAAAATTTTGACTTAATATTTTACAGAAAAAAATTTGACTTCAGATTCGATAGACATACAATTTTGACAAAATTTTCTATAGGAAAAAAATTTCTATGGGAGTAAAATTTGTAGAAAATTTTCTATTGAAATAAAATTTTGACAAATTTTTCTACAGAAAAAAATTTGACAAAATTCTCTATAAAACTAAAATTTTGATAAACTTCTCTACAACAATAAAATTTTGAGAAAAAATTCTAATAAATAAATTTTTAAAAAAAATTTTCTATAGAAATAAATTTTAGCAAAATTTTCTATAGAAATAAAATGTTGACAAAATTTCTCATAGAAATAAAATTTTGACTTAATATTTTACAGAAACAAAATTTGACTTCAGATTCGATAGACATACAATTTTGACAAAATTTTCTATAGGAAAAAAATTTGTATGCGAATAAAATTTGTAGAAAATTTTCTATTGAAATAAAATTTTGACAAATTTTTCTACAGAAAAAAAATTTGACAAAATTCCCTATAAAACTAAAATTTTGACAAACTTCTCTACAACAATAAAATTTTGAGAAAAAATTCTAATAAATAAAATTTAAAAAAAAATTTTTCTATAGAAATAAATTTTAACAAAATTTTCTATAGAAATAAAATGTTGGCAAAATTTCTCATAGAAATAAAATTTTGACTTAATATTTTACAGAAACAAAATTTGACTTCAGATTCGATAGACATACAATTTTGACAAAATTTTCTATAGGAAAAAAATTTCTATGGGAATAAAATTTGTAGAAAATTTTCTATTGAAATAAAATTTTGACAAATTTTTCTACAGAAAAAAAATTTGACAAAATTCTCTATAAAACTAAAATTTTGACAAACTTCTCTACAACAATAAAATTTTGAGAAAAAATTCTAATAAATAAAATTTAAAAAAAAATTTTCTATAGAAATAAATTTTAACAAAATTTTCTATAGAAATAAAATGTTGACAAAATTTCTCATAGAAATAAAATTTTGACTTAATATTTTACAGAAACAAAATTTGACTTCAGATTCGATAGACATACAATTTTGACAAAATTTTCTATAGGAAAAAAATTTCTATGGGAATAAAATTTGTAGAAAATTTTCTATTGAAATAAAATTTTGACAAAATTTTTTGGAATTTTATAGAAATAAAATTTTGTTGACATTTTCTATAGCACTAAAATTTTGACAAAATATTCCAAGGAAATAAAATTTTGAAAACATTTTCTATGGAAATAAAATTTTGTCAGAATTCTCTATAAAAATAAAATTTTGACAAAAATTTCTAAAAAATTACATTTTTACAAAAATTTTTATGGAAATAAAATTTTGCCAAAATTTTCTATGGAGATAAAATTTTGCCAGAATTCTCTATAAAAATAAAATTTTGTACAGATATAAAATTTTGAAAAAATTTTCTATAGCTATATAATTTTCTATTGAAATATAATTTTAACAACATTTTCTATAGAAATAAAATTTTGATAAAAATTTCTATAAAAATAAAATTTTGCCAAAATTTTCTATGGAAATAAAATTTTGCCAAAATTTTCTATGGAGATACAATTTTGTCAAAATTCCCTATAAAAATAAAATTTGGCAAAATTTTCTATAGAAATAAAATTTTTTACAGATACAAAATTTTGACAAAATTTTGTTGGAATTTTCTATAGAAATTTTCTATTGAAATACAATTTTAACAAAATTTTCTATAGAAATAAAATTTCTATAAAAATAAAATTTTGCAAAAATTTCTACCGAAATAAAAATTCTCAACGGAAATAAAATTTTGACAAAATTTTCTATAGAAATAAAATTTTGACAAAATTTTCTTTAGAAATATCATTTTGACAAATTTTTCCCTAGACATAAAATTTTGACAAAAATTCCTATAGAAATAAAATTTTGACAAAATGTCCTAAAATTTTGCTTCATTATCACTTAAAACTAATCTCTCCACCTCTTAATTGGGAACAAAATGTACTGAACAACACTGAAGTATCGAAATGCCAATCAATTGACTTTGACATTTTTGTTTTTTTTTTTTGTTTTCATTAATACATTATACCGAAATAGAAATAAATATCCTTGACTTTTGAAAAGATGGTCCTTTCTCGTCGTGATGATAGAGGAGTATTTTTGGGTGGTGAATATGTAATGGTGTTGGAGGCAACCTCAAGCAATGGCAACAGTCAATATCCCAGCACAAGGATGGAGGTGGTAATGAACGGCAATGATTTTTAATGTAAAAAAGAGAGAACGCGAGAGAGTGACAAAACCTTTGAAAGGCATATATACGAAAGAGCAATACACACACCCATAGACTATAGACTTTAGATAGATGAGCCATGAGTGTCAAACTATTTTTGATAGTTCCGAAGATTAAGAATAAACGAGAAAAATAAGAGCACGCTTACAATCTCTTTCGTTTTCCTTTTTGTAGTTTGCCAATTTTACACAAAATTAGAACGTGTATGATGCAACAGAGGATTTATAAATAAATTAATATATTAAAAGTTCATATTTGAACAAAAAATTGTGACCAAAATCGCGAAAATACGAAATTTAATTTTGAGCAGCATTGCTCTTTACGAACAACACAAAAGCAAATGCACGAAAATTAATGTTTGGGACTGACTCTTTACGAAAAAATCAAAACGAAATGTCAGAAAATTAATTTTTGGAACTGACACATTTTTTTTAAAGAGAATAGTGGATCATCTATCTAAAGTCTATAGTCTATGCACACACCCACATACACTCTCTCTTGAAATCTTTCTCTTACATTCGATTTACATTTCTTTACAAAGAAATGTTTATACAACGGGGCAATGCACACACAAACTCTCTCTTAAACTTAAGAGAGTCTATATATGTTTACAAAAAGGAGCTTTAAATGTGATGAAGAGCCAAAAGTTTATAGGTTATTATTTTAGCAAGAAACGTAAGCTTTAAAAGCCCAATCAAAATTCTCTACTCTCCACTACTCTTAAACTTTCTATTCTCTAAACAGAAAACACTATCACGAAAAACTTTCCATTTTTTAATCTTATTTAAATTTAACATAAAAACCATTAACCGTTATAACCAATCCAAATAAATAATTATGAGTGATTGCAGCAGTTCGCCAGATTTATCCTTAGCATCACCTGGTCTGATAAATGACGTTTCCTGGCAACCCGTCACTTCATTGGGTTCAGACCACCTCCCCATAATTCTCACCATTAACCGACCCTCCCATTTCATAACCTCTGAACGCCGGACGTTCATAAACCAAAAGAAAGCCAACTGGGAAGGCTTCAGAGAATATACAGATCGCCGCTTCAGTGAGCTCCCGTCCCCCTCTCATGTTCATATTGCCCAGAGGGCGTTCCGGGACATCATCAAAGCAGCAGGTCCTGCTGGTCGAATTGCCCAAGTGAGGCCTAACTTCTCAGCTGAAGCGGCGGGACTCGCAGACGAGCGTGATGAACGCCGTCGTGCTAACCCTAAAATCAGGGAACTGAATATAGAGATTAGTAAGAAAGTCGACGAGCACAAGCGGAACACATGGTTAGAGCGCCTGAAGCAATGTAACCTAGGCACAGGAACAGGAAAATTGTGGTCAACAGTGAGAGCCCTCTCGAACCCCGCTACAAGGGATGATGGGATTTCAATCACCTTTGGCGACGTGACTGTGACTGATCCGAAGAGATGCGCCAAATACTTCAACCGAAGTTTGTCGAGCATCCCGAGAGTGATAGAGCGAAAAGGAGAGCCACTCGTCGCATACGTGGTCTCCGAGCCGATGACACACCACAATTTACCGCAGCCGAAGTTACCAATGTCATCAACAGCGCGAAACCATCCAAGGCGCTGGGCCCCGACGGAATTTCAATGCTAATGCTGAAGCACCTGGGAATACTGGGAGTTGAGTACCTGACCAGACTCCTCAATTTGTCCTTGGAATCACTCATTATACCCGATGTCTGGAAGATGGGAAGTGTGATTCCACTACTGAAGCCAGGCAAAGAAACGAGTAAAGGTGAATCATACAGACCGATATCCCTACTCTCGCCAGTAGCCAAGACCCTTGAGGCACTACACCTCCCCACCCTTGTGGAGAATTTTCCAGCTGCCCACCATCAACATGGATTCCGTAAGGTACACAGTACGACGACAGCCTTACATGCCATTTCGACACATATCAATAGGGGACTTAATCAGTCCAAGCCGTGTCATAGGACGGTCCCCGTGGCGCTTGACCTATCGAAAGCATTCGATACGGTCAACCATGCCACATTATTCGAGGACATCGAGAATACGTCCCTACCGGCAGGAACGAAGCGTTGCGTTCTGAATTATATGTGTGGACGCCAGTCGTACGTGAAATTCAGGGACAAAAAGTCAAAACCCCGTAGAGTTAAACAGGGAGTTCCCCAGGGTGGGGTGATATCTCCGGCACTGTTTAACCTCTACCTGTCCTCGATTCCACCCCCTCCTGATGGCGTCGAGATTCTATCATATGCGGAGGACTGTACAATCTTGGCATCCGGGCCCATTGTTGATGGCATATGCGATCGTCTAAACGTCTACATTGCTGATCTTACCAGTTATTTCACTGCTAGAAATCTGAGGATATCTGCCACCAAATCCTCAGCCACACTGTTTACTACATGGACGGCGGAAGTGCGTAGGCAGTTGAATGTTAGAGTCGATGGCGAAATAATTCCGACAGTAAACTACCTCAAGATACTCGGGGTAACATTCGACAGCCTTTTCAGGTCATCTGCCCATGCCACTGCAATATGTAATAAGCTCTGCGGTAGAAACAAGGTCCTCAAGTCACTTGCCGGCAGTATTTGGGGTGCGGACAAAGAAACCTTGTTAACTACTTATAAGGCAATTGGCCGGTCAGTAGTAAACTATGCAGCTCCAGTGTGGACACCGCAGACCAGTGACACGCAGTGGAATAACATACAGACCTGCCAGAACGCTGCCCTTAGAACTGTGACTGGGTGTTTCCGCAGCACACCCCTGGATCACCTTTATGTGGAGACAAAGATCATCCCTGTGCGAAGACACAATTACATGTTCTCAAAGCAGTATCTCCTGCCTTGTTATGGCAGTAATCATCGAAACCACCATCTCATGGATACACAGCCACCACCCAGGAACGTAAGGGTTGATATACATAATCTAGAGCGCGAGATCCAGCGCTACAAAAGAGAGCCTCTAGATCAAGCAGCGTAGCAGGCAGGTTTGAACAGGATTCATGAGGATACTGTAGCGGAAGCGGTGAGAAGCTACAAGGTTAATCCTGTTCTCGGAGTCTGTCCACCGCCCATAGCACCGGAGGAAAGGTACCTCCCACGGCAGACTAGGGTAGTTTTAGCCCAATTAAGATCAGACAAGTGCAGCCGCCTCAATTCCAACTTATCAGTGATTGATAGCAGCGTAGCTGACGTATGTCCAATTTGCAACCACGGGCCACACGACACGCGTCATCTTTTCTCTTGTCCAGCTAAACCAAATCGACTTACCACCAGATCACTCTGGACGCACCCCACCTTAGTCGCAGAGTTCCTCGATCTGGCCACAAGCTGAAGTACCAGAGCGTATAACATAAAAATGGATGAAATCACAATAAACTGTTACAACAACAACAACAAATAATTTTTAATTTAAATTGTTTGAATTTTGCTATGCTTACTTATGCAACTTTGATATTGAGACTATTTACATACGTGCAGAAATTATCAATCAAAGCTGCCCAACTTTATGTTTAACTCAATCATAAGAGAGAGAGAGAGAGAGAGATTTATAGCCACACTATGTGTGAATGTAACGAGATCAGCTAAGAAGGTAACGAGATCAGCTAAGTATTTCCCCACGATCTCAGAAATTCGAGACAATTGAGAATATCTCTGTGATAGTCTCTCTCTCTCTCTTTGTCTCTCTAGCTTTGAAGCCATGCCGAGATCAACTAAGTATTACCTGGGGTCTTAGAAATAGAAGAAAATTAAGAGTATCAATTCCAGATACCCTTATCCAAAGAAGCATAAATCACTTTTATAAACGCAATGGTATTTTACGTCTTCTATTCATGGCAAGCTCGCAATAACTGGTCACTGTAATAAAGAGATAGTTAACAAATAATATAATATTTGTTAAATTGTATGGCATGGAAAAAATACCAAAAATCCTTATGGTACTTTTTCATTTAATATAGAAAATATCAAACCCTTTTTCGGGAGGTTCAAGTGTAGTTCACTTTGGGTTGAGTGAATTACCCGAATTTATTCTGATAATTGGTTGATAGTTTTGCTGCAAGTAGAGGATGCTGATGGGGAATGTGGTAATTCCGAAACAGCTGTACATCCAACCATCTTGCAGTCTATAGGGCTTTGCCCAAATAAATTTGACAAGCATACTTTTCCTCTGTTGGTTAAGCTACACTTGTAGTTTAGTCAATGCATGGCTTTAAGCTGAGATCAAAAAAACAACAATAACGATTGAAGAGAAGCCAACAATAACAAACAAAACGAAAATAAATTCTCTTAAAAAATTCTTTGTGATGATTATGGTATTAGCCACAAATACAATTACGATGCTCTTTTTGTTTTTCTTAGAATAAAGCTTTATGCTTTTAATATGGGTGTGCTTAGCATCTCTATTGGTAATCTAGGGATGGCCCAAGCTCAAGGGATCCAAAGAGTGTGTGAAAATAGAGTGAGCAGAGAGAAAGAGGAATGAGAAATTTGGATTTAATGCTTACGCGTGGCTAAAGTTAATTACTTTTATGAGCCTTCACTCTTCTTACAGCTTTTTATTTTTCTCTCACTCTCTTACTCTTGTTTTTACTCGCCTTCCTACAGTTCTCTCTGGTATCCTTTCTTTTCTGGACTCTCTAGTGTATATATATCTCAATGCCATTTAAAGTATATGCTCCATGAACCTGCCTCATTTGCCTTGTATGCTTCTACACGCAGTTGAAGTTCAAGGTTACCACTATGACTGGGTAATAAAGGCCGCTGTTGCTGCTGATGTTAGCGTCTTTATGCTGCTGCAGCATCAGCATCTACAACCAATGCTCAATTTTTGCTGGGTTACTAATGCTGACTTTGACAAATGTTTTGTGTTGGTTGGTTGTCTACCTAACCCACACACACACACACACTTATACTGCGAGACGGCAAATACCCCACAAATTTTCCCGCAGCATATATGTGGAAGTATTCTCCTATTCCTATATGTCTCTGAAATCTTGTTGCTTTACTATCCCTGCATGTCAGACCAAATAAAAGGACTTTGAGTACATTGTTGTAGAGAACATTGAAGCTTTCCATAAACAATTTTTGTATTTTTGTTTTAGCGGGTGATACATTCGTCAGACCCATACCCATAAATTACAACGCATTTTGACATTTTTGTAGATATTCTCCAAATTTATTTTTACACCGATTAACATGATCACTACCGATGGCATTTCAATGGGAGAGATATTTTTTCGGTGGGATATTTTTTCTTCTACAAAACAGTAACGTTGAGATGAATTTTTTCTTCTAGAAACAAATTAACGGTGAGTTAATGTTTTCTTTTTTTCTTAAAAAAGGTGCCTGTGAGACTTTTTTAAGAAAAAAGTTTCAGGTAGACTTTTTTAAAGAAAAAAGTGTCTGTGAGACTTTTCTAGAAAAATGTGCAAGTGAGACTTTTTTCTAGAAAAAAATGTCTGTGAATTTTTTTTAAAAATGTGCTTGAGAGACTTTTTCCAAAAAAGTGTCAGTGAGCGTTTTTTTTTTTAGAAAAAAGTTTCGGTGAGACTTTTTTCACAAAAATGTCGGTGAGATTTTTTTTCAAAACAGTGTCGGTGAGATTTTTTTCCAGAAAAGTGTCGGTGAGATTTTTTCCAGAAAAAAGTGCCTGCAAGACTTTTTTCCAAAAAAATGTTCGTGAGGCCGGGTCAGTGAGATTTTTTTCTAGAAAAAGTGTCTGTACCAATTTTAAAAAAAAAAAAGTGTCTGTGAGACTTTTTCTTGCAAAAAGTGTCTGTGAGACTTTTTTCTAGCAAAAAGTGTCTGTGACATTTTTTTCCACAAAAAAGTGTTTGTGAGACGATTTTCCACAAAAAAAGTGTCTGTGATAATTTTTCTAGAAAAAATGTCTGTGAGTCCTTTTTCCAGAAAAAAGTGTCTGTGAAACTTTTTTCTAGAAAAACGTGTCTGTGATACATTTTTTTTTGGAAAAAAAGTGTCTGTGAGACTTTTTTCTAGCAAAAAGTGTCTGTGAGACATTTTTCCAGAAAAAAGTGTCTGTGAGACTTTTCTCCAGAAAAAAGTGTCTGTGAGACTTTTCTCCAGAAAAAAGTGTCTTCCAGAAAAAAGTTTCTTCCAGTTTTTTCCAGAAAAAATGTCTGTAAGACTTTTTTCCAGAAAAAAGTGTCCGTAAGACTTTTTTCCAGAAAAAAGTGTCTGTGAGACTTTTTTCCACAAAAAAGTGTCTGTGAGACTTTTTTCTAGTAAAAAGTGTCTGCGACACTTTTTTCACCAAAAAGTGTCTGTGAGACGTTTTTCCAGAAAAAAGTGTCCGTGAGACTTTTTTTCACAAAAAAGTGTCTGTGAGACTTTTTTCCAGAAAAAAGTGTCTGTGATACTTTTTCTAGAAAAATGTCTGTGAGTCTTTTTTTCCAGAAAAAAGTGTCTGTGAGCCTTTTTTTCACAAAAAAGTGTCTGTGAGACTTTTTTCCAGAAAAAAGTGTCGGTGAGACTTTTTTCCAGAAAAAGTGTCTGTGAGACTTTTTTCCAGAAAAAATGTCTGTGAGTCTTATTTCCAGAAAAAAGTGTCTGTGAGTCTTATTTCCAGAAAAAAGTGTCTGTGAGACTTTTTTCCAGGAAAAAGTGTCTGTGAGACTTTTTTCCAGAAAAAAAGTTTCTGTGAGACTTTTTTCCAGAAAAAAGTGTCTGTGAGACTTTTTTCCAGAAAAAAGTTTCTGTGAGACTTTTTTCCAGAAAAAAGTTTCTGTGAGACTTTTTTCCACCAAAAAGTGTCTGTGAGACATTTTTTCCACAAAAAAAGTGTCTGTGAGACTTTTTTCCACAAAAAAGTGTTTGTGAGATTTTTTTTCCACAAAAAAGTGTCTGTGAGACTTTTTTCCACAAAAAAGTGTCTGTGATAATTTTTCTAGAAAAAATGTCTGTGAGTCTTTTTTCCAGAAAAAAGTGTCTGTGAAACTTTTTTCTAGAAAAACGTGTCTGTGATACTTTTTTTTTTTTGGAAAACAGTGTCTGTAAGACTTTTTTCCAGAAAAAGTGTCTGTAAGACTTTTTTCCACAAAAAAGTGTCTGCGAGTCTTTTTTCCAGAAAAAAGTGTTTGTGAGACTTTTTTCTAGAAAAACGAGTCTGTGATACTTTGTTTTGGAAAAAATGTCTGTGAGTCTTATTTCCAGAAAAAAGTTTCTGTGAGACTTTTTTCCAGAAAAAAGTGTCTGTGAGACTTTTTTCCACAAAAAAGTTTCCGTGAGACTTTTTTCCAGAAAAAAGCGTCTGTGAGACTTTTTTCCACAAAAAAGTGTCTGTGAGACTTTTTTCTAACAAATAGTGTCTGCGACACTTTTTTCCACCAAAAAGTGTCTGTGAGACTTTTTTTCCACAAAAAAGTGTCTGTGAGACTTTTTTCCAGAAAAAAGTGTCTGTGATACTTTTTCTAGAAAAAATGTCTGTGAGTCTTTTTTCCAGAAAAAAAGTGTTTGTGAGACTTTTCTAGAAAAACGTGTCTGTGAATCTTATTTCCAGTAAAAAGTGTCTGTGAGACTTTTTTCCAGAAAAGAAGTGTCTGTGAGACTTTTTTCCAGAAAAGAAGTGTCTGTGAGACTTTTTTCCAGAAAAAGTGTCTGTGAGACTTTTTTCCACAAAAAAGTGTCTGTGAGACTTTTTTCCAGAAAAAGTGTCTGTGAGACTTTTTTCCTGAAAAAAATTTCTGTGAGTCTTATTTCCAGAAAAAAGTGTCTGTGAGACTTTTTTCCAGAAAAAAATATTGGCTGTGAGTCTTATTTCCAGCAAAAAAGTGTCTGTGAGACCTTTTTTCTACAAAAAAAGTGTCTGTGATACTTTTTCTAGAAAAAATGTATGTGAGTCTTTTTTCCAGAAACAAGTGTCTGTGAGACTTTTTCCAGGAAAAAGTGTCTGTGAGATTTTTTGCCAGAAAAAGTGTCTGTGAGACTTCTTCCAGAAAAAAGTGTCTGTGAGATTTTTTTCCAGAAAAAGTGTCTGTGAGAGTTTTTTCCACAAAAAAGTGTCTGTGAGACGTTTTTCCACAAAAAAGTGTCTGCGATACTTTTTCTAGAAAAAAGTGTCTGTGATACTCTTTTCTAGAAAAAAATGTCAGTGAGACTTTTTTCTAGAAAAAAGTGTTTGTGAGACTTTTTTTCCAAACAAGTTTCTGTGAGACTATTTTCCCGAAAAAAGTGCCTGTTAGACCTTTTTCCCAAAAAAGTGTCTGTGAGACTTTTTTTCCAGAAAAAAGGATCTGTTAGACTTTTTTCCAGACAAAAGGGTCCGTGATATTTTTTCCATAAAAAAGCGTCTGTGAGACTTTTTTTATGAAAGTGTTTGTGAGATCTTTTCCAAAAAATGTCTGTGAAACTTTATAAAAAAATATCGGAGAGATTTTTTTCCAAAAACAGTGTCGTTGAAACTTTAAAAAAAAAATAGTGTCGGTGAAACTTTTTTCCAGAAAAAAGTGTCTGTAAGATATTTGTCCAGAAAAAAGTGTCAGTAAGACTTTTTTCCAGACAAAAGTGCATGTGAGACTTTTTTCCAGACAAAAGTGTTTGTCAGACTTTTCTTCCAAAAAAGTTTCTGTGAGGCTTTTTTTCCAGGAAAAAGTGCCTGTGATACTTTTTTCCCCAAAAAAAGTGTTTGTGAGACTTTTTTCTAGAAAACAGTGTCTGTGAGACTTTTTTCTACAAAAAAGTGTCTGTGATACTTTTTTCTAGAAAAAATGTATGTGAGACTTTTTTCCAGAAAAAGTGTCTGTGATACTCTTTTCTAGAAAAAAGTGTCTGTGAGACTTTTTCCATAAAAAAGTGTCTGTGAGGCTTTTTCCCAGAAAAAAATTTGTCTGTGAGACTTTTTTTTCTACAAAAAAAGTGTCTGTGATACTCTTTTCTAGAAAAAAGTGTCTGTGAGACTTTTTCCGTAAAAAAGTGTCGGTGAGATTTTTTTACGGAAAAAAAGTGTCTGTGAGACATTTTTTCGTCAACTTTTGCCAGCTATAGGTCTTACATACTACGTTTTTTTTTGAGAATTTTCTTACACACTTTTATTCTCCATTGTTTGTTTAAATTTCTCCATCCCATACGATTTCACTCATAACCTTGAGCTTCAAAATGTTTGTTGGCCTTCTCCAAACTGTTCCCACTGGAAGTTACCACGTAATCAGGACCACCATACTGCCTTCCATTCTTACATCCCACCCACCCACACAGTCAGTATCTTCAGCCATTATTCCCGGTGTTTATGAAACTGGCGCGTGTTTTTGATTTGATTTTTTGTTTTTTTTTTTTTCCAAACCGTATTCTTTTTTACAATATGCTTTTCAGGATACCAATGTGTGTGGGCGTGTATGCGGGTGTGGGTGAGTCTAAGGATGTGTACGATTATGTGTGTGTTGTCTTATCATTAAGGTACACACTGGGATGCTGCGTGGTGTTGTTGGTTGTTGTTGTTTTTTAGCTGCCTTTAACTTCTGCTGCTCCACATTCCAATTGAAATGCATAGAAGAGTATCCTGAATTTGTTTGACTGCGAATGAGCTGTTTGTAAAGCTACTGCTGCTGATGGTGCTCAACAGATACCTAAGATATTTCAAGGATGCTAAAGGTCAACAAAAGGACATTGATGCTTACGCGTCATTTTTTTCTGTTTTAACGTTTTTTGTTTCATTTTCATCTGCTTTACTGCTTAAGCAATTGGATTGGCTTGTTTGCTTCGAGGTAGTCCTTTGTAGTCCTTGACAAGCGTCGCATAATGGGGGAAGGCATGGGTAATGTCGCGGGGTGTTAAACTCTCGCATATAAAAGTTATTTTGAGATTTACTTAGGACACGTGTCCTCATAAACAATCATTCCCCCATCCCCACCTCGTCGGTGGCCGCCCCAAAAATTGGATAACAAAAGTAGATGGCTGACATTTAAGTTTAAATTATTGTTGTAATCATTTCACATTTACAAAAGAGGCTTATGATGTTCCAAAGACCTTTCCAGTTGATGGGGATCCTGAATGTGGGAAGCTCGAGGGGCGACATCTTCAAGTTAGAAAACCATTTTAATGGGATTTACTAATCTATAGGAAAAATCGTAAAAAAATCAAATAAAATGAATGATTCTTATAAATCGATCATTGGTATTAGCTGCTCAATGTCATTTCATATGAGCTCAGGAATGTTCAAAGAGAAATTAGTGAACACTTTCCGACTTTATTTCAAGAAAAAAGTTTCATAGACTCTTTTTTCTGGAAAAAAACCCCACCGACACTTTTTTCTGGAAAAAAGCCCCACCGACACTTTTTCCCACAAAAAAGTTCCCACCGACACTTTTTCCCACAAAAAAGTCACACCGACACTTTTTTTCTGGAAAAAAGCCCCACCGACACCTTTTCCCACTTTTTTCTAGGAAAAAAGTGGCGCAGAGACCTCACCTGCACTTGTTTCTGGAAAAAAGTCTCTCCCACCCATTTTTCTAGAAAAAAGGGTCTATGAGACCTTTCCAGAAAAAAATGGTCTATGAGACTTTTTTCCAGAAAAAAAGGGTCTGTGAAACTTTTTTCCAGAAAAAAGGGTCTGTGAAACTTTTTTCCAGAAAAAAGGGTCTGTGAGACTTTCTTCCAGAAAAAGGGTCTATGAGACTTTTTTCCAGAAAAAAGGGTTTGTGAGACTTTTTTTTCAGAAAAAAGAGTCTATGAGACTTTTTTCTAGAAAAAAGTGTCTGTGAGACTTTATTCCAGAAAAAAGTGTCTGTGAGACTTTTTCCAAGAAAAAAATGTCAGTGAGACTTTTTTCTAGAAAAAGGGTCTGTGCAACTTTTTTCCAGAAAAAAGTGCCTGTGAGATTTTTTCCAGAAAAAAGTGTATGTGAGACTTTTTTAAGAACAAAGGGTCTCTGAGGTATTTTTCACGAAAAGAGTCTATGAGACTTTTTCCAGAAACAAGTGTCGGTGAGACTTTTTTTCAAGCAAAAAGGGTCTGTTATTTCTTTTTCCAAAAAAATATCTGTGAGACTTTTTCTAGAAAAAAAGTGTCAGTGAAATTTTTTCCCGAAAAAAGTTTCGGTGAGACTTTTTTCGAAAAAAGAGGGTCTGATACTTTTTTCTAGAAAAAATGATCAGTGATACTTTTTTCCAGAAACGAGTGTAGGTGTGAGTCTCTGCGACACTTCTATGATACTTTTTTTTTAAGAATAAAGTTTCTGTGAGACTTTTTTCCAGAAAAAAGTGCCTGTGAGACTTTTTTCCAGAAAATGTGTCGATTAGACTTTGTAACGATCGGTTTTTCCGGCCTCAGCTGGGGTAATACTTTCAGAGGCCGGGGTACGTCACAGATAGGTATTCTAGTGACTGAGATAAGGAGAAGGCACGGGTATTACGGTCTTTTTGTGTTACAGAGTTAAGAATTTGGTATGAGAGGATGGTTGTGGCAGTTGTATAGAGCCCTTCTGGCTGTGTGGAGAGGTGAACACTACTATATACGTCTTTGGCTGTGTGAGACAGAAGGTACTGGAAAGGCGGATTGTGGGTCTCTGGACGTGTTTAGAGAGATCGCACCTCCCTACCCGAGAATAGAAAAACAACGTGGAAGTGGAGGAATACGTGGTCGTACACCTCTAGCTGAAGAATAGGAGGAATACGTGATCGTACACCTCAAGCTGAAGAATAGGAGGATCACATGAATAGAGTGATCGCACACCTCTAGCGGTGGAACAGGCGAAGATGACGAAAGGAGAACACATGGCTAAAGTGATCGCACACCTCTAGATGAGGAATAGGATAGAAGGAGGAAGAATAGGAGGATCACATGAATAGAGTGATCGCACACCTCTAGCGGTGGAACAGGCGAGGATGAGGAAAAAGAGAACACGTGGCTAAAGTGATCGCACACCTCTAGATGAGTAATAGGATAGAAGGAGGAAAATATAGGAACACGTGGCCAGAGTGATCGCACATCTCTAGCTGAGGAATAGGAAAAGATGAGAAAAAGGAGAACCGTGGATAGAGGGAATGCACGCCTAGAGTTGGTCGCACACCTCTAGCTGAAGAGTTGGAGGATCACATGAATAGAGTGATTGCACACCTCTAGCGGTGGAACAGGCGAGGATGAGGAAAGGAAAACACGTGGCTAAAGTGATCGCAAACCTCTAGATGAGGAATAGGATAGAAGGAGGAAGAATAGGAGGATCACATGAATAGAGTGATCGCACACCTCTAGCGGTGGAACAGGCGAGGATGAGGAAAAAGAGAACACGTGGCTAAAGTGATCGCACACCTCTAGATGAGGAATAGGATAGAAGGAGGAAAATATAGGAACACGTGGCCAGAGTGATCGCACATCTCTAGCTGAGGAATAGGAAAAGATGAGAAAAAGGAGAATCGTGGATAGAGTGAATGCACGCCTAGAGTTGGTCGCACACACCTAGCTGAAGAGTTGGAGGATCACATGAATAGAGTGATCGCACACCTCTAGCTGTTGAATAGGAAAGGATGTGGGAGAGGATAACACGGGGTTAGAGTGATCGCACATCTCTAGCTGAGGAATAGGAAAGGATGAGGACAAGAACAACACGCGGCTAGAGCCCCCGTGGTGCAATGGTTAGCATGCCCGCCTTGCATACACAAGGTCGTGGGTTCGATTCCTGCTTCGACCGAACACCAAAAAGTTTTTCAGCGGTGGATTATCCCACCTCAGTAATGCTGGTGACATTTCTGAGGGTTTCAAAGCTTCTCTAAGTGGTTTCACTGCAATGTGGAACGCCGTTCGGACTCGGCTATAAAAAGGAGGTCCCTTGTCATTGAGCTTAACATGGAATCGGGCAGCACTCAGTGATAAGAGAGAAGTTCACCAATGTGGTATCACAATGGACTGAATAGTCTAAGTGAGCCTGATACATCGGACTGCCACCTAACCTAACCTAGAGTGATCGCACACATCTAGCTGAGGGATAAGAGAGAATGAGGAAAAGGAGAGCATGCGGCTGGAGTGATCGCACAACTCTACCTGAGGAATAAGAAAGGATTAGGAAAAGTAGAATCGTGGATAAAGTGATCGCACATCTCTAGCTGAGGAATAGAAAAGGATGAGGAAAAGAAAGAACAGTAAGAACACGTGGCTAGAGTGGTCGCACACCTTCAGCTGAGTGATAGAAGATAATAAGGAAATCGAGAACACGTGGCTAGAGTGATCGCACACCTCTAGCTGTGGAATAGGATAGAAGGAGGAAAATAGAGGAACACGTGGCTAGAGTGAACGCACGCCTCCAGTTGAGGAATAGGAAAATGGAGGAGCTCGTGGCTAGAGTGATCGCACACCTTTAGCTGTGGAATAGGAAAGGATGAGGAAAAGGAAAAGGAAGCTGGATTATTTACCTTACTTTCGTTCCCCTCTCCAATATTATACAATTCCAAGATATTTTTACTAAGATGCTCACTTACCTCGTTGGTGTTACCTCCTTGACTGCTGCTGACCGACCCTTCATGCCTTTTACACTTTTCCTCAGCATCCGTAATAGGTGATGCCTATTATTTACGTAACCTGTCGTAGTCTTATCTTATTTCAAATGCACTTTTATAACTAAAATTTTAGTTCATTATTATTAAATATTCACCATTATTATATGTTGTGGCTGGAAACGAGAGCCTCCGATTTCCAGCTTCACAACTTCTTTCCAGAAAAAAGTGCCTTTGAGACATTTTTAGAAAAAATATCAGTGAGACGTTTTTCCAGAAAAAGTTTCTGTGAGACGTCTTGCCACGTGTTTGTGATAGTTGTTTTTTCCAGAAGAAATAGGCTTATTTCTAGAAAAAAGATCTGTTAGTAGTCTTTCGAGAAAAAAAAGTGTCAATGAGACTATTTTCCAGAAAAACGTGTCTGTGAGACCTTTTTCCAGAAAAAGGTATCGGTGAGACTTGTACACTGATTTATTCCTATAGTAAATTTGGTGTTGACCTTTTTTATTGTAAAAATTAAAAAAATGAGTCTCATGACGTCCAGATCAAAATTAATTCTTTTTTTTTTCAAATAAATATTAAAATCTAAATGCTGATCATAACAGATAACAGTGAGGATGTCCTTCTACAATGGAAAAGCACAAGAAGAAATCAACAACATCAATTATTAGGGAAAAGCAATTAAAAAGCAAAACTCAAAGATTAGTTGAAATGTAAAAGAAAATATTCTATAGAATTTCATTAAAAAATACCATTTACACAAGCTCAAGCTATTTCTATAAAATAAAACTGATTCTTCATATTTCGTTTTAAAGTCAATTTGAAATTCCAAATGACAAGGTCAACAACAATGACACTGGCCGGCCATACGCTATAAAAATACCACTACCACACATACATAGGACCAATGAAAGTACATTCTCTACCGTTTTACCATTTAAATACACACATATTCATGAGTAGGTGTGTGAGTGTGTGTGTGTGTGGGTGATGAAAGTGTAATGAAATAAAAATCACCAAGAATAACGTAACCATCACACACAGGCTAATGCATTTACAAATGGGAGGTAAACCAATAGAGCAGTCTACCTACCATACATACAACACAAAATACCGAAGAGGGCAATGGCAAACCTTAAACTTGAACTGTTCTACTACCCAAGTGAACAGAAAAAGAGGGATTTGGGTGATTGTAATAACAATGATGATGACGATGACGATGGTGATGATGGCTCACAACACGAGCCATTCATAAAAAAGCTTTTCGACTAAAGAGCAAATGTGAGAAAATGACACAGAGAGAGAGAGAGAGAGAGAGTGCACAAATAAATATAAACCTTGAAAGATTTTCAAGTGTAAATGTGAATGCGCTCATTCTCTCTCTCCTTGGAAAATTCCTTTGCTCTTGTATAGGTTCAGGGTAATCAAAGGTCGTTCGTACGTCAAACTCAGTTTGGTTGGTTGGTGAGTCCCAGCCTCTTACCTATCTTTATAAGAGGGTGGCGGTAAGGTTTCACAATCATAGAATGGCCTTCGTAGGCATAAAAGCTTTGGTTCATCATTGAATTGAAGGTTATTCGTGTTGTTGTTTTAAGAAATGTTTGTACATACGTAGGTTCTTATGTGAGTGTGTGTGTGTGACATTGTGTCCAAAAGGATTCAGTGGGGTAAAGTGAGAAGTCTTACATTTTATAGCCTTTATAAAAATGCCCTTTTATTTTTATCTTCTATGTTTAATCCTGCAGTAAAACAAAAAAAATAAATTTAATAAGATTGAAATTAAATTTAAATTAAATTTAATTTTCTCTTTTATTTCCCAAAAACAAAAAAAAAAATATTAAAATAACTTTTCTGCCGTTTCCTAGAAATGAGATTAAAACCCTAACCTTGATCGCGTGTATTAACCAATGCCACCATCAACACCAGGGACTTTAAGAAAATGACAATGCATTCGATTGACTGTAGTGGTTGGTGTGATTGCCTCTCGCGTTTTATCACAACGAACGCACTTGAACTTGATACCCGGTCCGGTTATGCGGTGGCGTTGACGCTTAATGTGGAAGCAACCAAAGCGTCCAATCATCCATCAGATTAATACAAAACAATAAGTGCATCGGCCGACGTGTGAATGAACGTGTTATGAGAACGCTTGGCATTTGGAATGCCAATGAAACGGTTAAAAATTCAAATTACAACAGTGACCTCATTGAATTGCGAGAAAGAGAAAGCTATTTAGCACTAATATTCCATTGAAATAGGACAACAATTCTAACTTTGTAGGGTAGGAAATAGAATTTTGACAAAATTTTTTATAGAAATAAAATTGTGACAAAATTTGCTATAGAAATAAAATGTTGACAAACTTTTCAATCGAAATAAAATTTTGACAAAATTTTCTATAGAAATAAAATTTTGACAAAAATTTTCTACAAAAATAAAATTTTAACAAAATTTTCTATAGAAATAAAATTTTGACAAAAATTTTCTACAAAAATAAAAATTTAACAAAATTTTCTATATAAATAAAATTTTGACAAAATTTTCTATAGAAATAACATTTTGACAAAATATTCTATAGAAATAAAATTTTGACAAAATTTTCTATAGAAATAAAATTTTGCAAATATTTTCTATATAAATAAAATTTTGCCAAAATTTTCTATATAAATAAAATTTTGCCAAAATTTTCTATATAAATAAAATGATGACACAAAATTTTCTGTATAAATAAAATTTTGCAAATATTTTCTATATAAATAACATTTTAACAAAATTTTCTACGGAAATAAAATTTTGACAAAATTTTCTATAGAAATAAAACTTTGACAAAATAGTCAATAGAAATAAAATTTTGACAAAATTTTCTATAGAAATAAAATATGGACCAAATATGCTGTAGATATAAAATTTTGACAAAATTTTATATAGAAATAAAATTTTTACAAAAATTTCTATAGAAATAAAATTGTGACAAAAATTTGCTATGGAAATAAACTTTTAACAAAATTTTCTTTAGAAATAAAATTTTGACAAAATTTTCAATAGAAATAAAATTTTGTCAAAAATTTTCTACAAAAATAAAATTTTGACAAAAATTTTCTACAAAAATAAAATTTTAACAAAATTTTCTGTAGAAATAAAATTTTAACAAAATTTTCTGTAAAAATAAAATTTTAACAAATTTTTTTGTAGAAATAAAATTTTGCAAATATTTTCTATATAAATAAAATTTTAACTAAATTTTCTATAGAAATAAAATTTTGACAAAATTTTCTAAAGAAATAAAATTTTGCAAATATTTTCTATATAAATACAATTTTAACAAAATTTTCTATGGAAATAAAAGTTTGACAACATATTCTATAGAAATAAAATTTTGACAAAATATTCTATAGAAATAAAATTTTGACAAAATTTTCTATAGAACTAAAATTTTGACAAAAATTTTCTACAAATATAAAATTTTAACAAAATTTTAAAATAAATAAAATTTTGCAAATATTTGCTATAAAAATAAAATTTTGACAACATTTTCTATAGAAATAAAATTTTGACAAAATATTCTACAGCAATCGCAAGCCAAATTTGGGGGTCCGTTTATATGGGGGCTATACGTAAAAGTGGACCGATAATGACCAATTTTTGCATGGTTATTAGAGACCATATACTAACACCATGTACCAAATTTCAGCCGTATCGGATGAAATTTTCTTCTCGTAGAGCAATCGCAAGCCAAATTTGGGGGTCCGTTTATAGGGGGGCTATACGTAAAAGTGGACCGATAATGACCAATTTTTGCATGGTTATTAGAGACCATATACTAACACCATGTACCAAATTTCAGCCGTATCGGATGAAATTTTCTTCTCGTAGAGCAATCGCAAGCCAAATTTGGGGGTCCGTTTATATGGGGGCTATACGTAAAATTTTGACAAAATTTTCTGTAGAAATAAAAGTTTGCAAATATTTTCTATATAAATAAAATCTTGACAAAATTTTCACAGCAATAAAACTTTGACAAAAATTTTCTATGGAAATAAAATTTTGGCAAAAATTTTCTACAAAAATAAAATTTTAACAAAATTTTATGTAGAAATAAAATTTTGCAAATATTTTCTATATAAATAAAATTTTGACAAAATTTTCTAAAGAAATAAAATTTTGACAAAATATTCTATAGAAATAAAATGTTGACAAAAATTTTCTACAAAAATAAAATTTTAACAAAATTTTCTGTAGAAATAAAATTTTGACAAAAACTTTTATAGAAATAAAATTGTGACAAAAATTTTCTACGGAAATAAAATTTTGGCAAAAATTTTCTACAAAAATAAAATTTTAACAAAATTTTCTGTAGAAATAAAATTTTGCAAAAATTTTCTTCAAAAATAAAATTTTTGACATAATTTTCTATAGAAGTAAAATTTTGACAAAATTTTCTATAGAAATAAAGTTTTGACAAAATATTCTATAGAAATAAAATTTTGACAAAATTTTCATTATTTTCTATAGAAATAAAATTTTGCAAATATTTTCTGTATAAATAAAATTTTGACAAAATATTCTATATAAATAAAATTTTGACAAAATTTTCTATATAAATAAAATTTTGACAAAATATTCTATAGAAATAAAATTTTGACAAAATTTTTGTATAGAAGTAAAATTTTGACAAAATAAAATTTTAACAAAATTTTCTGTAGAAATAAAATTTTGCAAATATTTTCTATATAAATACAATTTGACAAAATTTTATATAGGAAGAAAATTTTGACAAAATTTTCTATAGAAATAAAATTTTAGACAAAATTTTCTATAGAAATAAAATTTTGACAAAAATTTTCTACAAAAATAAAAATTTAACAAAATTTTCTATAGAAATAAAATTTTGCAAATATTTTCTATATAAATAAAATTTTGCAAAATTTTCTATAGAAATAACATTTTGAAAAAATATTCTATAGAAATAAAATTTTGACAAAATTTTATATAGAAATTAAATTTTGACAAAAATTTTTATAGAAATAAAACTGTGACAAAAATTTTCTATGGAAATAAAATTTTGGCAAAAATTTTCAACAAAACTTAAAATTTTAACAAAATTTTCTGTAGAAATAAAATTTTACAAATATTTTCTACAAAAATTAAATTTTTAACAAAATTTACTAAAGAAATAAAATTTTGACAAAATTTGCTATAGAAATAAAATTTTGTCAAAAATTTTCTATAAAAATAAAATTTTGACAAAAATTTTCTACAAAAATAAAATGTTAACAAAATTTTCTGTAAAAATAAAATTTTAACAAAATTTTCTGTAGAAATAAAATTTTGCAAATATTTTCTATATAAATAAAATTTCGCCAAAATTTTCTATACAAATAAAATTTTGACAAAATTTTCTGTAGAAATAAAATAAATATTTTTTATATAAATAAAATTTTAACAAAATTTTCTATAGAAAGAAAATTTTGACAAAATATTCTATAGAAAGAAAATTTTGACAAAATTTTCTACAGAAATAAAATTTTGACAAAATATTCTATAGAAATAAAATTTTGACAAAATTTTATATAGAAGTAAAATTTTGACAAAATTTTCTATAGAAATAAAATTTTGACAATATATTCTATAGAAATAAAATTTTGACAAAAATTTCTATAGAAATAAAATTTTGACAAAAATTTTCTACAAAAATAAAAATTTAACAACATTTTCTGTAGAAATAAAATTTTGCAAATATTTTCTATATAAATAAATTTTTGTCACAAGTTTACAAAATTTTTTTATAAAAATAAAATTTTAACAAAATTTTCTGTAGAAATAAAATTTTGCAAATATTTTCTATATAAATACAATTTTGACAATATTTTCTATAGAAATAAAATTTTGACAATATATTCTATAGAAATAAAATTTTGACAAAAATTTCTATAGAAATAAAATTTTGACAAAAATTTTCTACAAAAATAAAAATTTAACAACATTTTCTGTAGAAATAAAATTTTGCAAATATTTTCTATATAAGTAAAATTTTGACAAAATTTTCTATAGAAATAACATTTTGACAAAATTTTCTATAGAAATAAAATTTTGACAAAATATTCTATAGAAATAAAATTTTGACAAAAATTTTCTATAGAAATAAAATTTTTACAAAAATTTTTTATAGAAATAAAATTGTGACAAAAATGTTCTACAAACATAAAATTTTAACAAAATTTTCTACAAAAATAAATTTTTAACAAAATTTTCTGTAGAAATAAAATTTTAACAAAATTTTCTGTAGAAATAAAATTTTAACAAAATTTTCTGTAGAAATAAAATTTTACAAATATTTTCTACAAAAATAAAATTTTTGACAAAATTTTCTATAGAAATAAAATTTTGTCAAAAATTTTCTACAAAAATAAAATTTTGACAAAATTTTCTGTAGAAATAAAATTTAAAAAAAATCTTCTGTAGAAATAAAATTTTGCAGATATTTTCTATATAAATAAAATTTTGCCAAAATTTTCTATAGAAATAAAATTTTGACAAAATTTTCTGTAGAAATAAAATTTAGCAAATATTTTCTATATAAATAAAATTTTAACAAAATTTTCTATAGAAAGAAAATTTTGACAAAATTTTCTACAGAAAAAAAATTTTGACAAAATATTCTATGGAAATAAAATTTTGACAAAATTTTATATAGAAGTAAAATTTTGACAAAATTTTCTATAGACATAAACTTGTGGCAAAAATTTTCTATAAAAATAAAATTTTAACAAAATTTTCTATAGCAATAAAATTTTGACAAAATTTTCTAAAGAAATAAAATTTTGAGAAAAACCAAAATCCAATTTAAAAAAAATCGTCTTTTTACAATTTTGAACAAAACATGAAATGTCGCTGACTTTTTGAATCCCAACCATCGATATTTTTTCTTCTTTCATCTCAGCTCCCATTGTGTATCGAATGATGGTGCACATATCGCATGCGGACAGCCAAACACTTATCCAAGTGCATACAAAGAGCATATATTCGTAGACAGGGTCACAGGAAATGGTTAAGAATCTTCATATGACAGAAGGCCATGGTTCTCTGGAAGTTGCTGTGCTTTGGTTTTGTTTTCTTTTTTTGTGTCTTGGAGCACCTTTTTTGTTACCATTCTTTTTTTTTGTTTCCTTATACGATTTCGTTTAATTTCTCTTTGTGGAAAAATAAATGCAATCATAAAATTCCAGACAATAGCTGACCTTGAGTGTTACTTGACTCCTCTGCATCGAAGTTGTTGTTGTTGTCGTTGTTTATGCAGCTATCATTATCGTTGTCATTGTCCATGGTGGTTTATTTGCGTCTGCCTACAATGCCTGATGTCTTTTATGCTGTGGGAGAATATTTAAAAAAAAAAACACAAAAACAAATAAATAAAAAAATAGTCCAGAATTTTGAGAGTCAGCTAAAGAAACGTTTTAAATGACATCTTTATTATGATAGTGAGATTATTCATTTTTCGCGTAGGAACTTTAGATTGTAATGAAAATCGAAAAATCCTCTTTACAATTTTTTTTAATATGCATATTATTAAATATTAAATTCAATCACAAAATGAATAAATCCAATTAATTTTTTTTATTTCAAATGTATTCAATCACGATAGTATCGACCACAATTTTATTTGGGAATAAAAAAAAACTTGAATAAAAAATTAATTTTATTAATAATTAATTTAATTTTATTAAAATTTTTTATTAATTTTTAATTTAATTTTATTAAAGATTAATTTTTTCTCATGGTTTATTTTATTAACATTTTTATTTTATTTTTGTTTGTTTTAATTTTAATATTTCATTTAATTTTATTAAAGATTAATTTTTTCCATGGTTTATTTTATTGTTTTTGTTTTTTTAATTTTAATTTATAATTTTTTTATTAAAAACTATTTTTTTTTCATTGAATATTAAAAAATCATTTTGTTTTTAACTGACTTAGTCCTCCTCATAACATAACATAGCTTTCATTTTATTTAACATATGAAATTGGTTCGTCGACGGTTTTCATATATATTACGAAGCTTTTTCTGCCTGTGTATGGTGAGTTTTTAGGCATGATTCATTTATGATTACATCTTGTAACTTTCAATGATAACTCATGGTGGTGGGCTTTTAAAGATAATCATTATGGGAAAACAAAAAAAGAAGATGAGAGCAAAAAACAAAACCCAACCACTGCTAACCTTCAAAGTCTGAGATGAACTTTGGTTTGGTTACACCAAAAATATCAACCATCGTCGTAAGGATTAAAGAACGATGATTACTTTGATGATGTGTGGATGCCACATTAAGTCAGCATTTAGGCAAATGAAGGCAAACAATGTGCTCCCCAGAAATCGTAAATCATAAATAAACCAAAACTCATGTTCATTTTGTTGGTTTATAGTTGTTGTTATTGTTGTGTATGGCCTGATCCATTTTGTGTCTGGCCCTTAAATCATTGATCATAAGGCAGCTTAAGTGAATTAAGAGTTCTACTCTTAACTTGCGCCCAGTAGGATCTAAAGGCATGCATAAAAGTAGATGACCGACATATACACTTCAGTAATAGTAGTAGTGTATGAGAAGTGGAGACATTGGAGTATGAGAGTAAAAGAGGATGAATTGTAACTGTAGCCATAGATACTCTGAGCAAAGAGAGGGTGTTGTGTTTTTTACAAATGCAGTACACCTAAGAATTAGCACCTAAGCATTGAGCTGAGCCCTGCATACTGCAAAATTAAAATATCTCTCCTAAATAACCCAAAACAACAATAAAGACTCATGACATGAAACATAGCGGCTAGAAAATTAAAAGAAGTACTCACGAGAGAGTATATCCCAATCGGCGTTGTCACAACGAAATTTTATATTGGTCAAACATTTTTACAAAATTGAATTAAAATTGTACCAGCTGTCCCTACTTTTTTTGTAATATACGTTTTCTGTAGAAAATTTTCCACAATTTTCTTTTCTATAAAAAATTTTCTCAAAGTTCTATAGAAAATTTTTGCAAAATTTCACTTTTATAGAAATTTTGTACAAAATTGTATTTCTATAACAAATTTTCTCAAAATTTTATTTCTATAGAAAAAGTTGTTAAAATTTTATGAAAAATTTTGTCAAAATTGTTTTTCTATAAAATATTGTTACAAAATGTTATTTCAGTTGAAATAAAATTTTCTCAAAATTTTATTTCTATAGAAAATTTTGTCCAAATATTATTTCTATGGAAATTATTGCAAAATTTTATTTCTATAGAGAATTTGTCAAAATTTTATTTCTATAAATTTTTTTTGCATAATTTTCTTTCCATAGAAAATTTTGTTTAAATTTTATTTCTAAAGAAAATTTTGTCAAAATTAGTAAAATTTTGACAAAAATTTCTATAGAAATAAAATTTTGCAAAAATTTTCTATAGAAATAAAACGTTTCAAAATTTTCTATTAACTAAAATTTTGTAAAAATTATCAATAGAAATAAAACGTTGACAAAATTTCCCATAGAAATAAAATTTTGACAAAATTTCTTATAGAAATAAAATTTTATCAAAATTTTCTATAGAAATATCATTTTTACAAAATCTTCTATGAAAAAAAACAAAACATTGGAAAAAATTGTTAAGACATAAAATTTGGACAAAATTTTCAATCGAAATAAAATTTTTCAAAAATTTTCTATAGAAATACAATTTTTGAAAAATTATCTATAGAAATAAAATTTTGACAATAATTTATATAGAAATAAAATTTTGCAAACATTTTCTATAGAAATAAAATGTTTCAAAATTTTCTATTAAATAAAATTTTGTAAAAATTATCAATAGAAATAAAATGTTGACAAAATTTCCCATAGAAATAAAATTTTGACAAAATTTCTTATAGAAATAAAATTTTGACAAAATTTTCTATTGGAATATCATTTTGACAAAATCTTCTATAAAAACAAAAACATTGGAAAAAATTGTTTAGACTTAAAATTTGGACAAAAATAAAATATTTCAAAAATTTTCTATAGAAATAAAATTTTTCAAAAATTTTCTATAGAAATAAAATTTTTCAAAAATTTTCTATAGAAATAAAATTTTTCAAAAATTTTCTATAGAAATACAAATTTTCTATAGAAATAAAAAATTTCCAAAAAATTTCTATTAACTAAAATTTTGTAAAAATTTTCAATAGAAATAAAATTTTGACAAAATGTTCTATATAATGAAAATGTTGTCAGAATTTTCTGTTTACAGAAAATGTTCTCCAATTTTTTATAGAAATTTTTCTCCATAGAAATAAAATTTTGACAAAATTTCTTATAGAAATAAAATTTTATCAAAATTTTCTATAGAAATATCATTTTTACAAAATCTTCTATGAAAAAAACAAAACATTGGAAAAAATTGTTTAGACATAAAATTTGGACAAAATTTTCAATCGAAATAAAATTTTTCAAAAATTTTCTATAGAAATACAATTTTTGAAAAATTATCTATAGAAATAAAATTTTGACAATAATTTATATAGAAATAAAATTTTGCAAACATTTTCTATAGAAATAAAATGTTTTAAAATTTTCTATTAAATAAAATTTTGTAAAAATTATCAATAGAAATAAAATGTTGACAAAATTTCCCATAGAAATAAAATTTTGACAAAATTTTCTATAGAAATAAAATTTTGTCAAAATTTTCTCTGAAAATAAAATGTTGACAAAATTTTCTATAGAAATAAAATTTTGACAAAAATTTCTATAGAATAAAATTTTGACAAAAATTTCTATAGAAAAAAAATTTTGTCAAAATTTTTAACAGAAATAAAATTTTATTTCTATCAAAAATTTTGTCAAAATGTTATTTCTGCAAACAATTTTAACAAAATTTAATTTCTATAGAAAAAAAAATTTAGGAACATTTTCTATAGAAATAAAATTTTGACAAAATTTTCTATAGAAAAAAAATTTCCAAAAATTTTCTATTAACTAAAATTTTGTAAAAATTTTCAATAGAAATAAAATTTTGACAAAATGTTCTATATAATGAAAATATTGTCAAAATTTTCTGTCTACAGAAAATGTTCTCCAATTTTTTTATTGAAAATTTTCTCAAAATTTGATTTCGATAGAAAATATCTCCAAATTTTATTTCTGAAGAATTTTATTTTATAGAAAATTTGTGGAAATTTTTATATTTGCAAAATTTTATTTCTATAGCAATTTTTTGTCAAAATGTTATTTCTATAGAAAACTTTTGCCTAATTTTATTTTTATAGAAAATTTTTGCAAAAATTTATTTCTAAAAAAACTTGCACAAAATGTTTGCAAAATTTTATTTTTATAGAAATTTTTGTCAAAATTTTACTCTATAGAAAATTCTGTCAAAATTTTATTTCTATCGAAAATTTTGTACAAATTTTATTTTTATTGAAAATTTTGTTAAAATATTATTTCTATAGAAAATATTTGCAAAATTTCATTTCTATAGAAAATATTGTTAACATTTTATTTCTATAGAACTTTTTTGCAATATTTTTTTCTTTAGAAATTTTTTGAAAATTTTTATTTCTATAAAAATTTTGCAAATGTTTATTTTATTTCTGTAGAAAAATCTGTCGAGATGCTCAATATTCAATTAATTTGCTACTTCCTTCTCATCTACATTCTCACCCCATATCTCACATAGGGTGTATGCGCAAAATTTAGTCTAGCCCAATTGTGATACTCGTACTTGCTGCTGACTTTGTCCATGGTTGTTATTGTGTTGCAGCGTCAATGTTGATTTGTTCATGATCATGGTTTATGATCTTAATTTCAATGTGAAAACGATCATTGAAATTGTAGACAACGCCATGTTAACAACACAAAACAAAAAAGGTCACAAAAAATGTTTTCAAAAAAAAAAAACAACGCGCGAACCAAGAGCAAGACCTCTGAAAATTTACCAGAGACCATGTGTAAATGTGTGACTGGAACTGTGAGTAGTTGAAATATTTTTCGTTGTTTTCTTCCTAAAAATAATACCCCCTCCAAACCCAAAAAACAAAACACAAACAAAACTAGGTCAAGTATAAAGCAACAACAAAATTGAAATTTTTTTAAGAGCACAAATCCAACGTACATTGAGACTTCATATCCATCCATTCAGCATTTAGCCCATAAACCACAATCCACCATGAAGAGGTGCGACTTTAAAGCGACAACAATGACAGCCCCTTCCAGGGACATGAAAATTAAGAAGCATAAATGGATGAAGGTGCAAAAATATCTGAAAAGGAAAAAATGTCTAGACTAGGGTTTATAATGAGAATCAAAAAGATGGCATTTACAAAATTAGAGTTTGGCACGTGATGTCAGCATATATGATCTGTACTAATTATGCAAACAACAAAAAAATATTTCTATAGAACATTTTGTCAAAATTTCATTTCTATAGAAAATTTTATTTTTACAGAAGATTTTCTCGAAATTTTATTTCGATAGAAAATTTTGTCAAAATTTTATTTCTATAGAAAATTTTGTCAAAAATTTATTTTCATAGAAAATTTTGTCAACATTTTATTTCTATAGAAAATTTTGTGAAAATTTTATTTATTTTGTAAAAAATTATTTCTATTTAGAATATTTTATCAACATTTTATTTCTATAGCAAATTTTCTCAAATTTTATTTCTATAGAATATTTTATCAAAATTTTATTTCTATAGCAAATTTTCTCAAATTTTATTTCTATAGAAAATTTTTGTCAAAATTTTAGTTCTATATAAAATTTTGTGTAAATTTTATTTCTGTAGAAAATTTTGTCAAAATTTTATTTCTATAGAAAATTTTGTCAAAATTTTATTTCTATAGAAAATTTTGTCAAAATTTTATTTATTTTGTTAAAATTTATTTCTATTTAGAATATTTTATCAAAATTTTATTTCTATAGCAAATTTTCTCAAATTTTATTTCTATAGAAAATTTTTGTCAAAATTTTAGTTCTATATAAAATTTTGTGTAAATTTTATTTCTGTAGAAAATTTTGTCAAAATTTTATTTCTATAGAAAATTTTGTCAAAATTTTATTTCTATAGAAAATTTTGTCAATATTTTATATATTTTGTCAAAATTTATTTCTATTTAGAATATTTTATCAAAATTTTATTTCTAGAAAATTTTTGTCAAAATTTTAGTTCTATATAAAATTTTATGCAAATGTTATTTCTATAGAAAATTTAGTCAAAATTCTACTTCTATAAAAAATTTTGTCAACATTTTATTTCTGTAGAAAATTTCGTCAAAATTTTATTTCTACAGAAAATTTTGTCAAAATTCTATTTCTATAGAAAAATTTTCTCAACATTTTATTTCTATAGAAAATTGTTGTCAAAATTTAATTTCTAAAGAAAATTTTGTCAAAATTTTATTTCTATAGAACATTTTTGTCAAAATTTAATTTCTAAAGAAAATTTTGTCAAAATTTCATTTCTGTACAAAAATTCTGTCAACCATTTTTTCTATAGAAAATTCTGTCAATATTTTATTCCTATAGAAAATTCTGTCAAAATTTTTAGCTATAGAAAATTTTTGCAAAAATTTTTATATCGCTAGAAAATTTTATCAAAATTTATTTCTATAGAAAATGTTGGTAAAATTTTATTTCTATTGGAAATTTTGTAAACATTTTATTTCTATAGAAAATGTTGGCAACATTTTATTTCTATAGAATATTTTGTCAGGATTTTCCATAGAAATACAATTTTGAAAATTTTGTCAAAATTTTATTTCTATGGAAAAATTTTCTCAAATTTTTATTTTTATAGAAAATATTCTCACAATTTTATTTTTATAGAAAATTTTTGTCAAAATTTAATTTCTAAAGAAAATTTTGCCACAATTTTATTTCTGTACAAAAATTCTGCCAAAATTTTTTTCTATAGAAAATTTTGTCAAAATTTCATTTCAATAGAAATTTTGCTCTAAATTTTATTTCTATAGAAAATGTTGGTAAAGTTTTAGTTCTATTGAAAATTTTGTAAACATTTTATGTCTATAGAAAATGTTGGCAAAATTTTATTTCTATAGAATATTTTTTCAGGATTTTCCTTAGAAATACAATTTTGACAAAATTTTCTATGGAAATAAAATTTTGATTGAATTTTCTAAAAAAACAACTGAACAAAATCTGTAAAAACAAAATTTTGACAAAACTTTCTATAGAAATAAAATTGTGACAAAATTTTCTATAGAAGTAAAATTTTGACACAATTTTCTATAGAAATAAAAGTTTGAGAAAATTTTTGGATAAAAAATATAAACTTTGACAAATTTTTTTTATAGAAATAAAATTTTGCAAAAGTTTCCATAGAAATAAAATTTGACAAAATATTTCTAAAGAAATAAATTTTTGACAAAATTTTCTATAAAATAATTTTTTGATAAAATTTTCAAAATAGTTTTTTTTTTTGTTTGAAAAAATCTATAGAAATAAAAATTTTTACAACATTTTCTAAAGAAATAAAATTTCGACAATTTTTTTATTTGTTTTTTTTTTTAGAAAACTATCAACATTTTATTTCTATAGAATTTTTTGTCAAAATTTTATTTCTATAAAAAATTTTGTCAAAATTTTATTTATATATAACATTTTGTCAAAGTTTTATTTCTACAGAAAATTTTGTCAAAATTTTATTTGTATAGAAAATTTTGTCATAATTTTAATTCTGTAGAAAATTTTGTCAAAATTTTATTTTTATAGAAAATTTTGTCAAAATTTTATTGCTATAAAAAATTTTGTCAAAATTTTATTGCTATAAAAAATTTTGTCATAAGTTTATTTCTATAGGAAATTTTGTCAGAATTTTATTTTTTTAGATTTTTTTTTTAATTTTATTTTTATAGAAAATTTTGTAAAAATTTTATTTCTATAGAAAATTTTGTCAAAATTTTATTTCTATAGAAAATTTTTTCAAAATTTTATTCCTAAAATTTAAAAATAAAATTTTGCAAAAGTTTCCATAGAAATAAAATTTGACAAAATATTTCTATAGAAATAAATTTTTGGCAAAATTTTCTATAAATATAATTTTTTGATAAAATTTTCAAAAAAGTTTTTTTTTTGTTTGAAAAAATCTATAGAAATAAAAATTTTTACAACTTTTTCTAAAGAAATAAAATTTCGACAATTTTTTTTAATTGCTTTTTTAGAAAACTATCAACATTTTATTTCTATAGAATTTTTTGTCAAAATTTTATTTCTATAGAAAAAATTTTGTCAAAATTTTATTTATAAAGAAAATTTTGTCAAAGTTTTAATTCTACAGAAAATTTTGTCAAAATTTTATTTATATAGAAAATTTTGTCAAAGTTTTATTTCTACAGAAAATTTTGTCAAAATTTTATTTGTATAGAAAATTTTGTCAAAATTTTATTTGTATAGAAAATTTTGTCATAATTTTATTTCTGTAGAAAATTTTGTCAAAATTTTATTGCTATAAAAAATTTTGTCATCATTTTATTTCTATAGGAAATTTTGTCAGAATTTTATTTTTTTAGATTTGTTTTAATTTTATTTTTATAGAAAATTTTGTCAAAATTTTATTTCTATAGAAAATTTTGTCAACATCTTATTCCTAAAATTTTTTTTCTATAGAACATTTTATCAAAATTTTACTTCTATAGAAAATTTTGTCTAAATTTTATTTCTATAAAAAATTTTGTCAATTTTTTTTCTATTGAATATTTTTCAAATTGTTTTTCGTACCTAAAATCAAAGAACCCTGAAGTACTTGCTGTACTCAATAAATGCAAGATGAAAATCCCTGATCTTAGTTTCTGTTGTTTTTTTATTCTACAAACACACACCCATTTACCACAAAAAAATCAGAGCTAACAACTCAAGGTATTTTCGATACGAAATTTGAAAAGCAAAACTAAATCAAATAATAGCTTGACGTTGATCACAGTACAAACAAATTAAAAATTTAACACATTTCGAAGGTTTCGCCCACCAAAAACCAAAACGAAAAAAATCGAAATTTTTCTCATTCGTCTCCAATGAGACCCTCAAAAAAAGATTTGAGTTTGTCTTGGCTATTTACTGTCTCTCATTGTGTCTGGGGGGCTATGACTGGATTTCAATGGGCATTCGATAGCAGGCAGCTCCAGCAGTAGTTATTGGAATGCTACAAAGACGTCAATGAAATAAAAGCATCAATTAGACAAGACGTGCGTATCGGTTACTCATAGTGATTTATGTTCACCATAGCCATCGCTAGTGGGGATTTATAGATCCAATGATCTATCTACCTACTAATGTCACCACTACTGCATGTACGATTGCCAGTTCACAAAATAGGTTCAACCAATGTTTAACAAATAAAAGCATATTTCAATCGAGTAGTTAAACTTTACTGACCTTTGTTAATACTTTTAAGTATTTTTTTTTTTTTTTTTGAACGAGGGTCACTGTAAAAGTTTGGAAGTTATAGCAGCTTTCATTCTGCTAATGAAAAACAAGTAGTATTCAAAGGTAATTTAAATAAATAAATTCGAAATAAATACCCAATGTATCTATTTGACAATTTCCTTTTTGTTTTGGTATTCCACTTAAATTCAGTTAAAATTTTAATGAAATCCAAGTGACTAAGATTCCAATTTGATTAGAATTTTGTTAGAATTTATTTCTATTTTAAATTGAATAAAAAATTCAAATCTTACGAACGGCCAATGAAATTCAAATAGAATTCAACTGAAATTCAAAACAAATTTCCATTATTTGATAAAATGGGATTAATCACTTGGATTCAAATTTAACTTAGCCACTTCGATTTCCTCCTAATTTTATTTGAATTTAAATGGAATACCATTTGAAAAATCCCATTTTATCAAACTATGGAAATTTGTTTTGAATATAGAAATAAAATTTTGATAACATTTTCTGTAGAAATTTTGTCACATGATATTCCATTTAAATTCAAATGAAATTCAAAGGAAATCCAAGGTGAATCACACTTGTACCTTCCGAAAAAATGTTTATGTTGGCCGGCTTATGCCGAACTAAATTCATACAAACATTTCTCTTTTCCTTTGCCACCATCAAATCATCGATTTGAGTGCAGTTGGCTGGGTTTATTTTGAGCGTGCTTCCTCTTACTTCATTCGTGTTTTGTTTTTTATTGTTGGTTTATACTTCAATCATATTTAGTAGTTTAGTGAACACAATGGTTTTAAAGCTGAGATCAACACAACAAATAAAATGTTATTTCTAACATATAAAACATATTGTCAAAATTTTATTTCTATAGAAAAACTTCTACAGAAAATTTTATCCAAATTTTATTGCTATATTCAAAATAAATTTCCATAGTTTGATAAAAGGGAATTTTTCAAATGGTATTCCATTTAAATTCAAATAAAATTCAAATAAATCGAAATGGCTAATTTAAATTTGATTAGAATTTCGTTAGAATCTATTTCTAATTTAAATAGAATAAAAGAGGAAAATATAATGAAATACGAATGAAAATCAAATAAAATTCAACATACATAAAAATTCTATTGAAATACAAATGACTAAGTTACTATTTAATTTGATTAGAATTTCACTTGAATTTCGTTGGAGTTTAAATCTATTGTAAATAGAAAATAAGATGAAAATCTTATGAAAAACAAATGGAAATGAAATCGAATTCTAAGCTACAATTATTTTGGTTTAATCATTTCGCTTGTATTAGATTGTAAAAGTCAATTTGAATCTTATTTCAATTAAAACTTCAGAGAATATTTTTATACATGAAATTAACAAACTCCCTTTGGGCTTCACCTCATGAAATCAGTACAAAATCGAAGAATCAAAACGGAAAACGAAATTTTTAATATTTTGTTTTAGCATTCAAGCAAAAAAAAAACAGCAAACAAACAAATAAACCAACCCAACTTCCTTAAGCAATTCATCACTTGTTAATCGAATTTATACAAAATTGGCCAGATCAAAAGATAAAAATTCATTTGGCGGTTTATCTAAAAATAATCCACAAGAAATGCGAACAAAACAAAAACCACAAAAACCAAACCCATAGTTATAGGAAATCAATAAAGAGCAAACGGTCCAATAACAATTAATAAAAATAAAATAGTTAAAATATTTAATATTTTAATTTAATTTAATTTAATTTAATTTAATTTAATTTAATTTAATTTAATTTAATTTAATTTAATTTAATTTAATTTAATTTAATTTAATTTAATTTAATTTAATTTAATTTAATTTAATTTAATTTAATTTAATTTAATTTAATTTAATTTAATTTAATTTAATTTAATTTAATTTAATTTAATTTAATTTAATTTAATTTAATTTAATTTAATTTAATTTAATTTAATTTAATTTAATTTAATTTAATTTAATTTAATTTAATTTAATTTAATTTAATTTAATTTAATTTAATTTAATTTAATTTAATTTAATTTAATTTAATTTAATTTAATTTAATTTAATTTAATTTAATTTAATTTAATTTAATTTAATTTAATTTAATTTAATTTAATTTAATTTAATTTAATTTAATTTAATTTAATTTAATTTAATTTAATTTAATTTAATTTAATTTAATTTAATTTAATTTAATTTAATTTAATTTAATTTAATTTAATTTAATTTAATTTAATTTAATTTAATTTAATTTAATTTAATTTAATTTAATTTAATTTAATTTAATTTAATTTAATTTAATTTAATTTAATTTAATTTAATTTAATTTAATTTAATTTAATTTAATTTAATTTAATTTAATTTAATTTAATTTAATTTAATTTAATTTAATTTAATTTAATTTAATTTAATTTAATTTAATTTAATTTAATTTAATTTAATTTAATTTAATTTAATTTAATTTAATTTAATTTAATTTAATTTAATTTAATTTAATTTAATTTAATTTAATTTAATTTAATTTAATTTAATTTAATTTAATTTAATTTAATTTAATTTAATTTAATTTAATTTAATTTAATTTAATTTAATTTAATTTAATTTAATTTAATTTAATTTAATTTAATTTAATTTAATTTAATTTAATTTAATTTAATTTAATTTAATTTAATTTAATTTAATTTAATTTAATTTAATTTAATTTAATTTAATTTAATTTAATTTAATTTAATTTAATTTAATTTAATTTAATTTAATTTAATTTAATTTAATTTAATTTAATTTAATTTAATTTAATTTAATTTAATTTAATTTAATTTAATTTAATTTAATTTAATTTAATTTAATTTAATTTAATTTAATTTAATTTAATTTAATTTAATTTAATTTAATTTAATTTAATTTAATTTAATTTAATTTAATTTAATTTAATTTAATTTAATTTAATTTAATTTAATTTAATTTAATTTAATTTAATTTAATTTAATTTAATTTAATTTAATTTAATTTAATTTAATTTAATTTAATTTAATTTAATTTAATTTAATTTAATTTAATTTAATTTAATTTAATTTAATTTAATTTAATTTAATTTAATTTAATTTAATTTAATTTAATTTAATTTAATTTAATTTAATTTAATTTAATTTAATTTAATTTAATTTAATTTAATTTAATTTAATTTAATTTAATTTAATTTAATTTAATTTAATTTAATTTAATTTAATTTAATTTAATTTAATTTAATTTAATTTAATTTAATTTAATTTAATTTAATTTAATTTAATTTAATTTAATTTAATTTAATTTAATTTAATTTAATTTAATTTAATTTAATTTAATTTAATTTAATTTAATTTAATTTAATTTAATTTAATTTAATTTAATTTAATTTAATTTAATTTAATTTAATTTAATTTAATTTAATTTAATTTAATTTAATTTAATTTAATTTAATTTAATTTAATTTAATTTAATTTAATTTAATTTAATTTAATTTAATTTAATTTAATTTAATTTAATTTAATTTAATTTAATTTAATTTAATTTAATTTAATTTAATTTAATTTAATTTAATTTAATTTAATTTAATTTAATTTAATTTAATTTAATTTAATTTAATTTAATTTAATTTAATTTAATTTAATTTAATTTAATTTAATTTAATTTAATTTAATTTAATTTAATTTAATTTAATTTAATTTAATTTAATTTAATTTAATTTAATTTAATTTAATTTAATTTAATTTAATTTAATTTAATTTAATTTAATTTAATTTAATTTAATTTAATTTAATTTAATTTAATTTAATTTAATTTAATTTAATTTAATTTAATTTAATTTAATTTAATTTAATTTAATTTAATTTAATTTAATTTAATTTAATTTAATTTAATTTAATTTAATTTAATTTAATTTAATTTAATTTAATTTAATTTAATTTAATTTAATTTAATTTAATTTAATTTAATTTAATTTAATTTAATTTAATTTAATTTAATTTAATTTAATTTAATTTAATTTAATTTAATTTAATTTAATTTAATTTAATTTAATTTAATTTAATTTAATTTAATTTAATTTAATTTAATTTAATTTAATTTAATTTAATTTAATTTAATTTAATTTAATTTAATTTAATTTAATTTAATTTAATTTAATTTAATTTAATTTAATTTAATTTAATTTAATTTAATTTAATTTAATTTAATTTAATTTAATTTAATTTAATTTAATTTAATTTAATTTAATTTAATTTAATTTAATTTAATTTAATTTAATTTAATTTAATTTAATTTAATTTAATTTAATTTAATTTAATTTAATTTAATTTAATTTAATTTAATTTAATTTAATTTAATTTAATTTAATTTAATTTAATTTAATTTAATTTAATTTAATTTAATTTAATTTAATTTAATTTAATTTAATTTAATTTAATTTAATTTAATTTAATTTAATTTAATTTAATTTAATTTAATTTAATTTAATTTAATTTAATTTAATTTAATTTAATTTAATTTAATTTAATTTAATTTAATTTAATTTAATTTAATTTAATTTAATTTAATTTAATTTAATTTAATTTAATTTAATTTAATTTAATTTAATTTAATTTAATTTAATTTAATTTAATTTAATTTAATTTAATTTAATTTAATTTAATTTAATTTAATTTAATTTAATTTAATTTAATTTAATTTAATTTAATTTAATTTAATTTAATTTAATTTAATTTAATTTAATTTAATTTAATTTAATTTAATTTAATTTAATTTAATTTAATTTAATTTAATTTAATTTAATTTAATTTAATTTAATTTAATTTAATTTAATTTAATTTAATTTAATTTAATTTAATTTAATTTAATTTAATTTAATTTAATTTAATTTAATTTAATTTAATTTAATTTAATTTAATTTAATTTAATTTAATTTAATTTAATTTAATTTAATTTAATTTAATTTAATTTAATTTAATTTAATTTAATTTAATTTAATTTAATTTAATTTAATTTAATTTAATTTAATTTAATTTAATTTAATTTAATTTAATTTAATTTAATTTAATTTAATTTAATTTAATTTAATTTAATTTAATTTAATTTAATTTAATTTAATTTAATTTAATTTAATTTAATTTAATTTAATTTAATTTAATTTAATTTAATTTAATTTAATTTAATTTAATTTAATTTAATTTAATTTAATTTAATTTAATTTAATTTAATTTAATTTAATTTAATTTAATTTAATTTAATTTAATTTAATTTAATTTAATTTAATTTAATTTAATTTAATTTAATTTAATTTAATTTAATTTAATTTAATTTAATTTAATTTAATTTAATTTAATTTAATTTAATTTAATTTAATTTAATTTAATTTAATTTAATTTAATTTAATTTAATTTAATTTAATTTAATTTAATTTAATTTAATTTAATTTAATTTAATTTAATTTAATTTAATTTAATTTAATTTAATTTAATTTAATTTAATTTAATTTAATTTAATTTAATTTAATTTAATTTAATTTAATTTAATTTAATTTAATTTAATTTAATTTAATTTAATTTAATTTAATTTAATTTAATTTAATTTAATTTAATTTAATTTAATTTAATTTAATTTAATTTAATTTAATTTAATTTAATTTAATTTAATTTAATTTAATTTAATTTAATTTAATTTAATTTAATTTAATTTAATTTAATTTAATTTAATTTAATTTAATTTAATTTAATTTAATTTAATTTAATTTAATTTAATTTAATTTAATTTAATTTAATTTAATTTAATTTAATTTAATTTAATTTAATTTAATTTAATTTAATTTAATTTAATTTAATTTAATTTAATTTAATTTAATTTAATTTAATTTAATTTAATTTAATTTAATTTAATTTAATTTAATTTAATTTAATTTAATTTAATTTAATTTAATTTAATTTAATTTAATTTAATTTAATTTAATTTAATTTAATTTAATTTAATTTAATTTAATTTAATTTAATTTAATTTAATTTAATTTAATTTAATTTAATTTAATTTAATTTAATTTAATTTAATTTAATTTAATTTAATTTAATTTAATTTAATTTAATTTAATTTAATTTAATTTAATTTAATTTAATTTAATTTAATTTAATTTAATTTAATTTAATTTAATTTAATTTAATTTAATTTAATTTAATTTAATTTAATTTAATTTAATTTAATTTAATTTAATTTAATTTAATTTAATTTAATTTAATTTAATTTAATTTAATTTAATTTAATTTAATTTAATTTAATTTAATTTAATTTAATTTAATTTAATTTAATTTAATTTAATTTAATTTAATTTAATTTAATTTAATTTAATTTAATTTAATTTAATTTAATTTAATTTAATTTAATTTAATTTAATTTAATTTAATTTAATTTAATTTAATTTAATTTAATTTAATTTAATTTAATTTAATTTAATTTAATTTAATTTAATTTAATTTAATTTAATTTAATTTAATTTAATTTAATTTAATTTAATTTAATTTAATTTAATTTAATTTAATTTAATTTAATTTAATTTAATTTAATTTAATTTAATTTAATTTAATTTAATTTAATTTAATTTAATTTAATTTAATTTAATTTAATTTAATTTAATTTAATTTAATTTAATTTAATTTAATTTAATTTAATTTAATTTAATTTAATTTAATTTAATTTAATTTAATTTAATTTAATTTAATTTAATTTAATTTAATTTAATTTAATTTAATTTAATTTAATTTAATTTAATTTAATTTAATTTAATTTAATTTAATTTAATTTAATTTAATTTAATTTAATTTAATTTAATTTAATTTAATTTAATTTAATTTAATTTAATTTAATTTAATTTAATTTAATTTAATTTAATTTAATTTAATTTAATTTAATTTAATTTAATTTAATTTAATTTAATTTAATTTAATTTAATTTAATTTAATTTAATTTAATTTAATTTAATTTAATTTAATTTAATTTAATTTAATTTAATTTAATTTAATTTAATTTAATTTAATTTAATTTAATTTAATTTAATTTAATTTAATTTAATTTAATTTAATTTAATTTAATTTAATTTAATTTAATTTAATTTAATTTAATTTAATTTAATTTAATTTAATTTAATTTAATTTAATTTAATTTTGTTGAGAAAACGAAGCAAGCCACTACTTCAGAAAATATATATTCACATATTGTATTGCTTTAAATGTCAAAATGAAAAATGTATTTTTCAGAGTTTGTTTTTTTCTTGCTAGATACACATTCAAATTTGTAACAATCAATTTTCCTATCATTTTCATTTGCCTTAATAAACGTTAGATTTAAATCATTACTGCTCGCGTTTTAATAGGTTATGGGCCCAGGAGAGGCAAAATAACCGAAAGTGAAAGGAATTGATATACGCGAAATAATTGTGGTGCAGAAGGAAAATATCTTAAGAAAATTGAGATATGGCTGGTGTCGTACGGATAGAGCCGCTAAACGCGGACAATTACGATACATGGAAATTGCAGATGCGTGCTATACTGATAAAGAATGATTTGTGGGGATATGTGGACGACAGCATGCAACGTCCAACCGATGCCCAGCAAGCTGAAATTTGGAAAAGAGGAGATCAAAAGGCAGCCGCAGATATTATGCTTAGTATGAGTCCTCCGGAACTTGGATTGATTGCTGAATGTCGTACTGCAAGGGAAATGTGGTTAAGACTGGAATCAACATACCAATCGAAAGGACCTGCGCGCAAAGCAACATTACTTAAAAGAGTAGCGCTCTCACGGATGCGTGAAAGTGATAAAGTGCGCGAACATTTAAACGAATTTTTTGACGCCGTGGCTAAACTAAAAGAAATTGGAGTACAAATCGGTGATGAACTACTAGCAATATTACTTTTATATAGTTTACCAGATTCATATGAGACATTTCGATGCGCATTAGAAACACGGGATGAACTTCCGAAACCCGAAATCCTACGAGTGAAAATACTTGAAGAATCCGAATCACGTAAGTCAAAAGAAGATAATACTTCCTCGAATGTGTTATACGTCAAGAAAGACGCATCCAAATATAAGCCAACAAAATCCAAGGAAAACAGTGGTTGTTTCAAGTGTGGTAAGATAGGCCATTACGCAAGAAATTGCAGGTCAAAACCTAATAAAAACGCTCATACAACTCAAAAGGTAGAAGAATGTGACAAAAACTCTAAAGTATGTCTAACGACAAGTGAATCTGTATTGCTGTGCCCAGAGGAAAACAAGACTTGGTGCCTAGATAGTGGTTGCACATCGCATATGACATCAAATAAAGAAATATTTCGGGAAATATCAGCAATGGACCAAAAATTAAATTTGGCAAATAGTGAGTCAACAAAAATAAGCGGCAAGGGAATTGTTGAAATGTTAGTGAACAATCGGGGTCGCGAGAAAACGGTGGAATTAAAAGACGTTCTATATGTATCGGACTTAAGAACAAATTTACTTTCCGTATCAAAAATAACAGACAAAGGGTTTGTGGTAAAATTCAGAAAAAATGACGCTTCAGTGCTCGATAAAGACAATCGGGAGATCTTGCATGCTAAAAGAATCGGAAATTTATATTATATGACGAATACGGAAAATTCGGCAAAAGTTGTTGAAGCCAAGAATGAACTTGATAGCTGGCACTATAAAATGGGTCATTTGAACGAAAAGGACTTGAAAGATATGGCAAAGAGCGGTGAAATTCACGGAATAAAATTTAAAAACGATTTAAAACTGTCAGCGTGCGAAGTATGCATAAGCCAAAAACAAACGCGGGAAAAATTTTCGAAAAATGAGCATGAAACTTGCAACGATTTACTAGAAATTATACATAGTGATGTGTGTGGTCCCATGAAATGCGAGTCGAAATCTGGTGCAAAATATTTCGTAACGTTCATTGACGAAAAATCTAGATGGTGCGAAGTATATTTTTTGAAACAAAAATCGAATGTCCTATCAGCATTTAAAAAATATAAAGCATACGCGGAAAATTTGACGGGACGAAAAATAAAAATACTTCAGTCGGATAATGGCCGGGAATATTGCAATGCTGAATTCAATGAATTCTTGGAACAGTGTGGTATAAAACGTCGGTTGACTACTCCTTATACACCCCAACAAAACGGTATGGCAGAACGAAAAAATAGAACACTAGTAGAAATGGCTAGATGCATGATGAAACATGCGGGTTCGCCTCCGTCTTTTTGGGCAGAAGCAATAAATACAGCTTGTTATATTCGAAATCGGTGTATTACAAGAGCAACTGGAGAAATACCTTACAAACTTTGGACAAATAAGAAACCAACCGCGATACATATGAAGATATTTGGTTGTAAGGGATACGTTTTAAATAAAAAGTCCAAATCGAAATTCGAATCTCGCTCGGAACCATGTATTTTTGTCGGTTATTCATCCGAGTCGAAAGCCTACAGAATGTGGTGTCCTCGAAAACGGAACGTTATTATAAGTCGGGATGTAAAATTTATTGATGAAACGGGTTTCGATAAATCATATGAAGATTTTTATGATATCGGCAAAAATGATAAAATCGAAGTTGAATGTATGGACAATTTACAAGAAGATAGACTTGTCGAAATGCATGCAAGTGACAATATGCATAATGAAAATATAAGCGAAGTTCGAACAGAAAATCCAACGATTTCAAAACACGGCAGAGGACGCCCGCAAATACAAAGAAGTGGCCATAGAGGACGACCTAAGAAATTATTTCAACCTGTACAGAACGTAGACAATAATGTAAACAATAATGATATTCAATCGGTCCAATCTGAAGAAGAAAATTTCGAAGAATGTGAGTATGCATATTGGTCAAGTATTAAAGATCCAAATAGTGTAGATGAAGCAATGAAATCCGAACATTACCAATACTGGAACAAAGCTATCGAGGATGAATATCTAGCACAAATGAAAAATAATACTTGGGAAATCGTCGAAAGGCCTGAGAAACGAAAAATAATTGGTAGTCGTTTAGTATTTCGAACCAAAGACGACGGAACTCCTATAGGAAAGAAGAAAGTTCGATTAGTAGCAAAAGGATATGCCCAAAAACCAGGTGAAGATTATCACGAAACTTACTCTCCAGTCGCCAGATTATCATCCATCAGACTGTTGACAGCGTTAGCAGCAGAATTGAACTTGGAGATTCATCAAATGGACGTCGTGACTGCATATCTAAACGGTAATTTAGATGAACATGTTTATATGCAAGTTCCTGATGAATTAGAAGAAATCCTTTATAAACTCAAATCAGGAGAAATATCAAGTTCAAAAGAAATTGATAGTAATATTAGAGAAACGGCCAACCGATGGTACAAAAATTTGAAAAGAACCAAAAATCCAGTTTGTCTACTTAAAAAGGCTTTGTATGGACTACGCCAATCTGGTTTAATGTGGTACCAGAAATTAACAGAGAAATTGATTGATATGGGATTAAAAGCAACAAAGCAAGATCCTTGTTTGTTTACGATGACTGAAGGTAACAAAATATTAATAGTCTCAATCTATGTCGATGACCTATTGTTAGCTTCAAATGATCCTGAGTGGATAAAATCAATCAAAAATTCTCTCTCCAAATCGTTCGATATGAAAGATATCGGTCTTGTAAAACGATGCTTGGGAATTGATTTTCAACAAAATCAAGAGTCCAAACATGTTTTCCTGTCACAGAGCAATTATGCAAAGTTGGTGTTGGATCGTTTTGGAATGGCAGATTGCAAGCCATCTCCAACTCCAATCGAAACAAATTCTAAATTGACATTACCCTCTAAAAAGGATGAAGTTGCAATGTCAAAATATCCATATCAAAAACTCATTGGGGCGCTTATGTATTTAGCTGTTACAACCCGTCCAGACATTGCATATGCTGTAAACTACATGAGTCAATTCAATACAAATTACAATGATGAGCATTGGAAAGCAGCTAAAAGAATCTTGAGATACATTCGAGGAACACTCGATTATGGGCTACTGTTCAAGAAAACAAATATAGACCTATACGGAGTAGTTGATGCTGATTGGGGAGCTAATATTGCAGATCGTCGTTCATATTCAGGTTACGCTTTTATATTATCTGGTGGTGCAATTAGTTGGGAGGCACGAAAGCAAAGAACTGTCTCTCTATCCAGTACAGAAGCCGAATATATTGCAATGACCGAGGCAACTAAAGAAGCCATATATCTACAAGGAATTTTGTATGATATTGGGTTTAAGAAAAAAGAAATTACTCTATTCAACGATAGTCAAAGTGCTCAAAAATTGATTAATAATTTTGGATACAGTGCCCGAACAAAACACATCGACATTCGTCATCATTTTATCCGAGATTGTGTTCGGAATAACAAAGTAACATTGGAATATTTGCCTACTGAAAAAATGCCGGCTGATATGCTCACAAAAGGATTATGCAAAAACAAGCATCAACTGTGTTCAACCAACTTGGGTTTGAAGGATTCAAAGCAATTGCCTAGTAGTGTCTCTACTTCGAGGGGAGGTGTTGAGAAAACGAAGCAAGCCACTACTTCAGAAAATATATATTCACATATTGTATTGCTTTAAATGTCAAAATGAAAAATGTATTTTTCAGAGTTTGTTTTTTTCTTGCTAGATACACATTCAAATTTGTAACAATCAATTTTCCTATCATTTTCATTTGCCTTAATAAACGTTAGATTTAAATCATTACTGCTCGCGTTTTAATAAATTTAATTTAATTTAATTTAATTTAATTTAATTTAATTTAATTTAATTTTAATTTAATTTAATTTAATTTAATTTAATTTAATTTAATTTAATTTAATTTAATTTAATTTAATTTAATTTAATTTAATTTAATTTAATTTAATTTAATTTAATTTAATTTAATTTAATTTAATTTAATTTAATTTAATTTAATTTAATTTAATTTAATTTAATTTAATTTAATTTAATTTAATTTAATTTAATTTAATTTAATTTAATTTAATTTAATTTAATTTAATTTAATTTAATTTAATTTAATTTAATTTAATTTAATTTAATTTAATTTAATTTAATTTAATTTAATTTAATTTAATTTAATTTAATTTAATTTAATTTAATTTAATTTAATTTAATTTAATTTAATTTAATTTAATTTAATTTAATTTAATTTAATTTAATTTAATTTAATTTAATTTAATTTAATTTAATTTAATTTAATTAATTTAATTTAATTTAATTTAATTTAATTTAATTTAATTTAATTTAATTTAATTTAATTTAATTTAATTTAATTTAATTTAATTTAATTTAATTTAATTTAATTTAATTTAATTTAATTTAATTTAATTTAATTTAATAATTAATTTAATTTAATTAATTTAATTTAATTATTTAATTTAATTAATTTAATTTAATTTAATTTAATTTAATTTAATTTAATTTAATTTAATTTAATTTAATTTAATTTAATTTAATTTAATTTAATTTAATTTAATTTAATTTAATTTAATTAATTTAATTTAATTTAATTTAATTTAATTTAATTTAATTTAATTTAATTTAATTTAATTTAATTTAATTTAATTTAATTTAATTTAATTTAATTTAATTTAATTTAATTTAATTTAATTTAATTTAATTTAATTTAATTTAATTTAATTTAATTTAATTTAATTTAATTTAATTTAATTTAATTTAATTTAATTTAATTTAATTTAATTTAATTTAATTTAATTTAATTTAATTTAATTTAATTTAATTTAATTTAATTTAATTTAATTTAATTTAATTTAATTTAATTTAATTTAATTTAATTTAATTTAATTTAATTTAATTTAATTTAATTTAATTTAATTTAATTTAATTTAATTTAATTTAATTTTAATTTAATTTAATTTAATTTAATTTAATTTAATTTAATTTAATTTAATTTAATTTAATTTAATTTAATTTAATTTAATTTAATTTAATTTAATTTAATTTAATTTAATTTAATTTAATTTAATTTAATTTAATTTAATTTTAATTTAATTTAATTTAATTTAATTTAATTTAATTTAATTTAATTTAATTTAATTTAATTTAATTTAATTTAATTTAATTTAATTTAATTTAATTTAATTTAATTTAATTTAATTTAATTTAATTTAATTTAATTTAATTTAATTTAATTTAATTTAATTTAATTTAATTTAATTTAATTTAATTTAATTTAATTTAATTTAATTTAATTTAATTTAATTTAATTTAATTTAATTTAATTTAATTTAATTTAATTTAATTTAATTTAATTTAATTTAATTTAATTTAATTTAATTTAATTTAATTTAATTTAATTTAATTTAATTTAATTTAATTTAATTTAATTTAATTTAATTTAATTTAATTTAATTTAATTTAATTTAATTTAATTTAATTTAATTTAATTTAATTTAATTTAATTTAATTTAATTTAATTTAATTTAATTTAATTTAATTTAATTTAATTTAATTTAATTTAATTTAATTTAATTTAATTTAATTTAATTTAATTTAATTTAATTTAATTTAATTTAATTTAATTTAATTTAATTTAATTTAATTTAATTAATTTAATTTAATTTAATTTAATTTAATTTAATTTAATTTAATTTAATTTAATTTAATTTAATTTAATTTAATTTAATTTAATTTAATTTAATTTAATTTAATTTAATTTAATTTAATTTAATTTAATTTAATTTAATTTAATTTAATTAATTTAATTTAATTTAATTTAATTTAATTTAATTTAATTTAATTTAATTTAATTTAATTTAATTTAATTAATTTAATTTAATTTAATTTAATTTAATTTAATTTAATTTAATTTAATTTAATTTAATTTAATTTAATTTAATTTAATTTAATTTAATTTAATTTAATTTAATTTAATTTAATTTAATTTAATTTAATTTAATTTAATTTAATTTAATTTAATTTAATTTAATTTAATTTAATTTAATTTAATTTAATTTAATTTAATTTAATTTAATTTAATTTAATTTAATTTAATTTAATTTAATTTAATTTAATTTAATTTAATTTAATTTAATTTAATTTAATTTAATTTAATTTAATTTAATTTAATTTAATTTAATTTAATTTAATTTAATTTAATTTAATTTAATTTAATTTAATTTAATTTAATTTAATTTAATTTAATTTAATTTAATTTAATTTAATTTAATTTAATTTATTTAATTTAATTTAATTTAATTTAATTTAATTTAATTTAATTTAATTTAATTTAATTTAATTTAATTTAATTTAATTTAATTTAATTTAATTTAATTTAATTTAATTTAATTTAATTTAATTTAATTTAATTTAATTTAATTTAATTTAATTTAATTTAATTTAATTTAATTTAATTTAATTTAATTTAATTTAATTTAATTTAATTTAATTTAATTTAATTTAATTTAATTTAATTTAATTTAATTTAATTTAATTTAATTTAATTTAATTTAATTTAATTTTAATTTAATTTAATTTAATTTAATTTAATTTAATTTAATTTAATTTAATTTAATTTAATTTAATTTAATTTAATTTAATTTAATTTAATTTAATTTAATTTAATTTAATTTAATTTAATTTAATTTAATTTAATTTAATTAATTTAATTTAATTTAATTTAATTTAATTTAATTTAATTTAATTTAATTTAATTTAATTTAATTTAATTTAATTTAATTTAATTTAATTTAATTTAATTTAATTTAATTTAATTTAATTTAATTTAATTTAATTTAATTTAATTTAATTTAATTTAATTTAATTTAATTTAATTTAATTTAATTTAATTTAATTTAATTTAATTTAATTTAATTTAATTTAATTTAATTTAATTTAATTTAATTTAATTTAATTTAATTTAATTTAATTTAATTTAATTTAATTTAATTTAATTTAATTTAATTTAATTTAATTTAATTTAATTTAATTTAATTTAATTTAATTTAATTTAATTAATTTAATTTAATTAATTTAATTTAATTTAATTTAATTTAATTTAATTTAATTTAATTTAATTTAATTTAATTTAATTTAATTTAATTTAATTTAATTTAATTTAATTTAATTTAATTTAATTTAATTTAATTTAATTTAATTTAATTTAATTTAATTTAATTTAATTTAATTTAATTTAATTTAATTTAATTTAATTTAATTTAATTTAATTTAATTTAATTTAATTTAATTTAATTTAATTTAATTTAATTTAATTTAATTTAATTTAATTTAATTTAATTTAATTTAATTTAATTTAATTTAATTTAATTTAATTTAATTTAATTTAATTTAATTTAATTTAATTTAATTTAATTTAATTTAATTTAATTAATTTAATTTAATTTAATTTAATTTAATTTAATTTAATTTAATTTAATTTAATTTAATTTAATTTAATTTAATTTAATTTAATTTAATTTAATTTAATTTAATTTAATTTAATTTAATTTAATTTAATTTAATTAATTTAATTTAATTTAATTTAATTTAATTTAATTTAATTTAATTTAATTTAATTTAATTTAATTTAATTTAATTTAATTTAATTTAATTTAATTTAATTTAATTTAATTTAATTTAATTAATTTAATTTAATTTAATTTAATTTAATTTAATTTAATTTAATTTAATTTAATTTAATTTAATTTAATTTAATTTAATTTAATTTAATTTAATTTAATTTAATTTAATTTAATTTAATTTAATTTAATTTAATTTAATTTAATTTATTTAATTTAATTTAATTTAATTTAATTTAATTTAATTTAATTTAATTTAATTTAATTTAATTTAATTTAATTTAATTTAATTTAATTTAATTTAATTTAATTTAATTTAATTTAATTTAATTTAATTTAATTTAATTTAATTTAATTTAATTTAATTTTATTTAATTTAATTTAATTTAATTTAATTTAATTTAATTAATTTAATTTAATTTAATTTAATTTAATTTAATTTAATTTAATTTAATTTAATTTAATTTAATTTAATTTAATTTAATTTAATTTAATTTAATTTAATTTAATTTAATTTAATTTAATTTAATTTAATTTAATTTAATTTAATTTAATTTAATTTAATTTATTTAATTTAATTTAATTTAATTTAATTTAATTTAATTTAATTTAATTTAATTTAATTTAATTTAATTTAATTTAATTTAATTTAATTTAATTTAATTTAATTTAATTTAATTTAATTTAATTTAATTTAATTTAATTTAATTTAATTTAATTTAATTTAATTTAATTTAATTTAATTTAATTTAATTTAATTTAATTTAATTTAATTTAATTTAATTTAATTTAATTTAATTTAATTTAATTTAATTTAATTTAATTTAATTTAATTTAATTTAATTTAATTTAATTTAATTTAATTTAATTTAATTTAATTTAATTTAATTTAATTTAATTTAATTTAATTTAATTTAATTTAATTAATTTAATTTAATTTAATTTAATTTAATTTAATTTAATTTAATTTAATTTAATTTAATTTAATTTAATTTAATTTAATTTAATTTAATTTAATTTAATTTAATTTAATTTAATTTAATTAATTTAATTTAATTTAATTTAATTTAATTTAATTTAATTTAATTTAATTTATTTAATTTAATTTAATTTAATTTAATTTAATTTAATTTAATTTAATTTAATTTAATTTAATTTAATTTAATTTAATTTAATTTAATTTAATTTAATTTATTTAATTTAATTTAATTTAATTTAATTTAATTTAATTTAATTTAATTTAATTTAATTTAATTTAATTTAATTTAATTTAATTTAATTTAATTTAATTTAATTTAATTTAATTTAATTTAATTTAATTTAATTTAATTTAATTTAATTTAATTTAATTTAATTTAATTTAATTTAATTTAATTTAATTTAATTTAATTTAATTTAATTTAATTTAATTTAATTTAATTTAATTTAATTTAATTTAATTTAATTTAATTTAATTTAATTTAATTTAATTTAATTTAATTTAATTTAATTTAATTTAATTTAATTTAATTTAATTTAATTTAATTTAATTTAATTTAATTTAATTTAATTTAATTTAATTTAATTTAATTTAATTTAATTTAATTTAATTTAATTTAATTTAATTTAATTTAATTTAATTTAATTTAATTTAATTTAATTTAATTTAATTTAATTTAATTTAATTTAATTTAATTTAATTTAATTTAATTTAATTTAATTTAATTTAATTTAATTTAATTTAATTTAATTTAATTTAATTTAATTTAATTTAATTTAATTTAATTTAATTTAATTTAATTTAATTTAATTTAATTTAATTTAATTTAATTTAATTTAATTTAATTTAATTTAATTTAATTTAATTTAATTTAATTTAATTTAATTTAATTTAATTTAATTTAATTTAATTTAATTTAATTTAATTTAATTTAATTTAATTTAATTTAATTTAATTTAATTTAATTTAATTTAATTTAATTTAATTTAATTTATTAATTTAATTTAATTTAATTTAATTTAATTTAATTTAATTTAATTTAATTTAATTTAATTTAATTTAATTAATTTAATTTAATTTAATTTAATTTAATTTAATTTAATTTAATTTAATTTAATTTAATTTAATTTAATTTAATTTAATTTAATTTAATTTAATTTAATTTAATTTAATTTAATTTAATTTAATTTAATTTAATTTAATTTAATTTAATTTAATTTAATTTAATTTAATTTAATTTAATTTAATTTAATTTAATTTAATTTAATTTAATTTAATTTAATTTAATTTAATTTAATTTAATTTAATTTAATTTAATTTAATTTAATTTAATTTAATTTAATTTAATTTAATTTAATTTAATTTAATTTAATTTAATTTAATTTAATTTAATTTAATTTAATTTAATTAATTTAATTTAATTTAATTTAATTTAATTTAATTTAATTTAATTTAATTTAATTTAATTTAATTTAATTTAATTTAATTTAATTTAATTTAATTTAATTTAATTTAATTTAATTTAATTTAATTTAATTTAATTTAATTTAATTTAATTTAATTTAATTTAATTTAATTTAATTTAATTTAATTTAATTTAATTTAATTTAATTTAATTTAATTTAATTTAATTTAATTTAATTTAATTTAATTTAATTTAATTTAATTTAATTTAATTTAATTTAATTTAATTTAATTTAATTTAATTTAATTTAATTTAATTTAATTTAATTTAATTTAATTTAATTTAATTTAATTTAATTTAATTTAATTTAATTTAATTTAATTTAATTTAATTTAATTTAATTTAATTTAATTTAATTTAATTTAATTTAATTTAATTTAATTTAATTTAATTTAATTTAATTTAATTTAATTTAATTTAATTTAATTTAATTTAATTTAATTTAATTTAATTTAATTTAATTTAATTTAATTTAATTTAATTTAATTTAATTTAATTTAATTTAATTTAATTTAATTTAATTTAATTTAATTTAATTTAATTTAATTTAATTTAATTTAATTTAATTTAATTTAATTTAATTTAATTTAATTTAATTTAATTTAATTTAATTTAATTTAATTTAATTTAATTTAATTTAATTTAATTTAATTTAATTTAATTTAATTAATTTAATTTAATTTAATTTAATTTAATTTAATTTAATTTAATTTAATTTAATTTAATTTAATTTAATTTAATTTAATTTAATTTAATTTAATTTAATTTAATTTAATTTAATTTAATTTAATTTAATTTAATTTAATTTAATTTAATTTAATTTAATTTAATTTAATTTAATTTAATTTAATTTAATTTAATTTAATTTAATTTAATTTAATTTAATTTAATTTAATTTAATTTAATTTAATTTAATTTAATTTAATTTAATTTAATTTAATTTAATTTAATTTAATTTAATTTAATTTAATTTAATTTAATTTAATTTAATTTAATTTAATTTAATTTAATTTAATTTAATTTAATTTAATTTAATTTAATTTAATTTAATTTAATTTAATTTAATTTAATTTAATTTAATTTAATTTAATTTAATTTAATTTAATTTAATTTAATTTAATTTAATTTAATTTAATTTAATTTAATTTAATTTAATTTAATTTAATTTAATTTAATTTAATTTAATTTAATTTAATTTAATTTAATTTAATTTAATTTAATTTAATTTAATTTAATTTAATTTAATTTAATTTAATTTAATTTAATTTAATTTAATTTAATTTAATTTAATTTAATTTAATTTAATTTAATTTAATTTAATTTAATTTAATTTAATTTAATTTAATTTAATTTAATTTAATTTAATTTAATTTAATTTAATTTAATTTAATTTAATTTAATTTAATTTAATTTAATTTAATTTAATTTAATTTAATTTAATTTAATTTAATTTAATTTAATTTAATTTAATTTAATTTAATTTAATTTAATTTAATTTAATTTAATTTAATTTAATTTAATTTAATTTAATTTAATTTAATTTAATTTAATTTAATTTAATTTAATTTAATTTAATTTAATTTAATTTAATTTAATTTAATTTAATTTAATTTAATTTAATTTAATTTAATTTAATTTAATTTAATTTAATTTAATTTAATTTAATTTAATTTAATTTAATTTAATTTAATTTAATTTAATTTAATTTAATTTAATTTAATTTAATTTAATTTAATTTAATTTAATTTAATTTAATTTAATTTAATTTAATTTAATTTAATTTAATTTAATTTAATTTAATTTAATTTAATTTAATTTAATTTAATTTAATTTAATTTAATTTAATTTAATTTAATTTAATTTAATTTAATTTAATTTAATTTAATTTAATTTAATTTAATTTAATTTAATTTAATTTAATTTAATTTAATTTAATTTAATTTAATTTAATTTAATTTAATTTAATTTAATTTAATTTAATTTAATTTAATTTAATTTAATTTAATTTAATTTAATTTAATTTAATTTAATTTAATTTAATTTAATTTAATTTAATTTAATTTAATTTAATTTAATTTAATTTAATTTAATTTAATTTAATTTAATTTAATTTAATTTAATTTAATTTAATTTAATTTAATTTAATTTAATTTAATTTAATTTAATTTAATTTAATTTAATTTAATTTAATTTAATTTAATTTAATTTAATTTAATTTAATTTAATTTAATTTAATTTAATTTAATTTAATTTAATTTAATTTAATTTAATTTAATTTAATTTAATTTAATTTAATTTAATTTAATTTAATTTAATTTAATTTAATTTAATTTAATTTAATTTAATTTAATTTAATTTAATTTAATTTAATTTAATTTAATTTAATTTAATTTAATTTAATTTAATTTAATTTAATTTAATTTAATTTAATTTAATTTAATTTAATTTAATTTAATTTAATTTAATTTAATTTAATTTAATTTAATTTAATTTAATTTAATTTAATTTAATTTAATTTAATTTAATTTAATTTAATTTAATTTAATTTAATTTAATTTAATTTAATTTAATTTAATTTAATTTAATTTAATTTAATTTAATTTAATTTAATTTAATTTAATTTAATTTAATTTAATTTAATTTAATTTAATTTAATTTAATTTAATTTAATTTAATTTAATTTAATTTAATTTAATTTAATTTAATTTAATTTAATTTAATTTAATTTAATTTAATTTAATTTAATTTAATTTAATTTAATTTAATTTAATTTAATTTAATTTAATTTAATTTAATTTAATTTAATTTAATTTAATTTAATTTAATTTAATTTAATTTAATTTAATTTAATTTAATTTAATTTAATTTAATTTAATTTAATTTAATTTAATTTAATTTAATTTAATTTAATTTAATTTAATTTAATTTAATTTAATTTAATTTAATTTAATTTAATTTAATTTAATTTAATTTAATTTAATTTAATTTAATTTAATTTAATTTAATTTAATTTAATTTAATTTAATTTAATTTAATTTAATTTAATTTAATTTAATTTAATTTAATTTAATTTAATTTAATTTAATTTAATTTAATTTAATTTAATTTAATTTAATTTAATTTAATTTAATTTAATTTAATTTAATTTAATTTAATTTAATTTAATTTAATTTAATTTAATTTAATTTAATTTAATTTAATTTAATTTAATTTAATTTAATTTAATTTAATTTAATTTAATTTAATTTAATTTAATTTAATTTAATTTAATTTAATTTAATTTAATTTAATTTAATTTAATTTAATTTAATTTAATTTAATTTAATTTAATTTAATTTAATTTAATTTAATTTAATTTAATTTAATTTAATTTAATTTAATTTAATTTAATTTAATTTAATTTAATTTAATTTAATTTAATTTAATTTAATTTAATTTAATTTAATTTAATTTAATTTAATTTAATTTAATTTAATTTAATTTAATTTAATTTAATTTAATTTAATTTAATTTAATTTAATTTAATTTAATTTAATTTAATTTAATTTAATTTAATTTAATTTAATTTAATTTAATTTAATTTAATTTAATTTAATTTAATTTAATTTAATTTAATTTAATTTAATTTAATTTAATTTAATTTAATTTAATTTAATTTAATTTAATTTAATTTAATTTAATTTAATTTAATTTAATTTAATTTAATTTAATTTAATTTAATTTAATTTAATTTAATTTAATTTAATTTAATTTAATTTAATTTAATTTAATTTAATTTAATTTAATTTAATTTAATTTAATTTAATTTAATTTAATTTAATTTAATTTAATTTAATTTAATTAATTTAATTTAATTTAATTTAATTTAATTTAATTTAATTTAATTTAATTTAATTTAATTTAATTTAATTTAATTTAATTTAATTTAATTTAATTTAATTTAATTTAATTTAATTTAATTTAATTTAATTTAATTTAATTTAATTTAATTTAATTTAATTTAATTTAATTTAATTTAATTTAATTTAATTTAATTTAATTTAATTTAATTTAATTTAATTTAATTTAATTTAATTTAATTTAATTTAATTTAATTTAATTTAATTTAATTTAATTTAATTTAATTTAATTTAATTTAATTTAGTTTAATTTAATTTAATTTAATTTAATTTAATTTAATTTAATTTAGTTTAATTTAATTTAATTTAATTTAATTTAATTTAATTTAATTTAATTCAAATTAATTCAAATTAATATATTTATACAATTTTATTTTTTTTTTTTACGTACAATAATTCTTATTTCCTACTTCAACGTGTGCTTAACCTTGTAACGTTTAAAGCTCTTTGTTAGATGTATGTTTAAGTCAACCCATACGTGCTTCCTCCATTATTTCAACAAAATTTGCATTTCTCCAAAAGTTCATTCTAGCCTCTTATTCTAGTACCCTGAGTAGTACAATGAATAACAATGGCAATGACAAGGTTTGAGGCCTCTTCAATGAATCTAGCGTCAAAGCTCATTAAACCATTGAATGTTTGCTAGCGTTACCTTCGCTCAAAACACTCACCGATGAAAGGTTATGGTCAAGGTAATGTGTCTATGATTGGCTCAATTTGTATAATTGGATTAATTCCATGTTAAGACCACAGCGCTTAAATCATCAAAAGCAGCTGCAAATGGCTCAAACAGCCTACATTAGGAAGTTAAAAGTTTTTGAGTTTAATGGACCTTTGAGCAAATTTGTTGGTATGCATGTGTGGTGGTCATTGGCCTTTTAAGGTAGGCCTAGTTTAACCATGTCTAGCTAGCTCTATTTGACTTCCCGTCATTGATGTTTGGAGAGCATGATAATTTAATATGTCTCAGAGAGTTTCTCATCCACATTATGACCAGTGCTGCCGCTAGTGACAAATTGAGTGAAGTAGATTTTAGAAAAAAGTGGAGTAGATTGAATAAAATTGAAGTAGCATACATTTTTGAAAACAAACAATAGAATTCATTTTATTATACCCTCCACCATAGGATGGGGGGTATATTAACTTTGTCATTCCGTTTGTAACACATCGAAATATTGCTCTAAGACCCCATAAAGTATATATATTCTGGGTCGTGGTGAAATTCTGAGTCGATCTGAGCATGTCCGTCCGTCCGTCCGTCTGTTGAAAAACGCTAACTTCCGAACGAAAGAAGCTATCGACTTGAAACTTGGCACAAGTAGTTGTTATTGATGTAGGTCGGATTGTATTGCAAATGGGCCATATCGGTCCACTTTTACGTATAGCCCCCATATAAACGGACCCCCAAATTTGGCTTGCGGAGACTCTAAGAGAAGCAAATTTCATCCGATTCAGCTGAAAGTTGGTACATGGCTTCAGCATATGATCTCTAACAAACATGCAAAAATTGGTCCACATCGGTTCATAATTATATATAGCCCCCATATAAACCGATCCCCAGATTTGGCTTGCGGAGCCTCTAAGAGAAGAAAATTTCATCCGATCCGGCTGAAATTTGGTACATGGTGTTAGTATATGGTCTCTAACAACTGTGCAAAAATTGGTCTACATCGGTCAATAATAATTATATAGCCCCCATATAAACCGATCCCCCGATTTGGCTTGCGGAGCCTCTAAGAGAAGCAAATTTCATCCGATCCAGCTGAAATTTGGTACATGGTATTAGTATATGGTCTCTAACAACTATGCTAAAATTGGTCCACATCGGTCAATAATTATATATAGCCCCCATATAAACCGATCCCCCGATTTGGCTTGCGGAACCTCTAAGAGAACCAAATTTCATCCGATCCGGCTGAAATTTGGTACATGGTGTAACTATATGGTCTCTAACAACTATGCAAAAATTGGTCCACATCGGTTAATAATTCAATGATTAAAACCGCTATGTTCATCGTAATTAAAGGAATAGGAAAAACGATTACGTAATATTGGGAAAAATTTAAAAATTTGAAGCAGAACAAAAAGTGAAGCAGATTTTTGGAAGAAGGAGTGACGAAGTAAATTTTGTGAAAATGAAGCAAAATACTTCGATTGAAGTAGTAGCGGCAGCACTGATTATGACTCCATTGATGGAGATTTTTTCAGCTGGTCTTAGTTAGTGCTTGTGGCGTATGTTTTGTATGAATATCAATTTTATTTTTGTTTTATTATATTAAGTTAAATTAAATCAAGAGATTTATTATTCGTATATATATTATTTCAAAATGTTTATAGTCAAACTCTGAAATGAAATTCTATAAAAAGTCACCATAGGCTCTAATAGAAAATCTTTCAAGTTTATTTTATTATCTCCCCAACGTGCAGTAACCGTTATAGCAATTAACAGAGGCATGAATAGAGTATAGACAAAAAAATTATACTTATAAAGAGAAAATCCCATTTAGTTGTGTGGGGTGTGAAAACAAATCAGACTTTAACAACGTAAACTAAACTAAATAAAAACAAAGCAAGGGTCATCAACAATGACATCGGGATATGAGCGAATGAATGTATCATATGTATCGTACATATAAAGACGCTAAATAAAGCAAATATTAATACATTCACAGACACGCGCGCATATGTATTAATCAACCAACGCCGTGAAAACAAACGCACAACGATATTAGCCGATGTCGTATTTCTCTAAAAAGCTAACAGAAGCAGTAAAAACAATACCGATATGAAACAGCAATAACAGCAGTAAACACATTGAAAATGTTCAAGGTTAGGGTTATCATGTTGCCAAGATCAAGGTAAACAGCGCCGGTAACAGCAAAACAATCGCAGGCTAATAATACAACAGCAGAAAGAAATACCGAAGCATCGACAGTGGTAACAGTGGTAACAGTGAAGAAATAAAAAAAACAGCAAATAAAAAGATCACTTAGTATTGTAGCAGAAGCAGCAGAATGCCGGACCAGCAGCATGCGGTAGCAGCATTTAACAATACCAAAACATATTACATACATCTCTTGACAAATGTACCTATGTACATAGTTATTAGCAATGCAATGCTTGTCATTTCTATAGAAAATTTTGTCCAAATTTTATTTCTATAGAAAATTTTGTCCAAATTTTATTTCTATAGAAAATGTTATCAAAATTTTATTTCTATAGAAAATTTTGTCCAAATTTTATTTCTATACAAAATTTTATTTCTGTAGAAAATGTTATCAAAATTTTCTTTCTGTAGAAAACTTTGTCAAAAGTTTATTTCTATATAGAAAATTTTGTCAAAATTTTATTTCTATATAGAAAAATTTTCTCAAAATTTTATTTCTATGTATAACATTTTGTCCAAAATGTTATTTCTGTAGAGAAATTTGTCAAATTTTTATTTCTATAGAAAATTTTGTTAAAATTTTATTTCTATAGAAAATTTTGTAAAAATATTATTTCTATAGAAAATTTTATCAAAACTTTATTTCTGTAGAAAATTTTGTCAAAAATTATTTTTTTCTGTGTTATAAAGAAAATTTAGTCAACATTTTATTTCTATATAGAAAATTTTCTCAACTACTTGAATATCATAAATACAAGGAACTCCGAACTGCCTTTTTCATATTTCCAGAACTTGGAAGTATCTTGGTGTTGTGGTTCGAAATTATGATTTTATTGCAGCTTGCTGGAATTGAAAAAAATTTCATTTTTAAATTATTACTAATTTTCTACAGCAGAGTCTTTTTTTATATCCTAACAATCCGTATTGGGCATGGTCCAATTTTCTGTTAATATTTTAATAAATTTTACAGTGGTGCTTATCGAACTAATTAACAGTGACAATAAAATGACTAATATTATTACAGAGAAAAAGAAAGATATAGAGTTTTCTGTATCCCTACAATTTAGAGATTTAAGAGAGTGGAACTAATTCAGGCTGTTGCCAATAACATGTGTTTTTGACGCCATTGACTACTGGGTCTCTTTGCTCTGTCACATATCACAATCATATTTTAATATAGACATTTATGTGTAAACCCATGATGACGCTGTCTAGAGAAACCGGTCTCTTAGTTGGAGGTGATAATAAATTTTGACAATGACAATCACTTTTTGCTTATTTCCATTTACTATAGTTTAGAGGAGTTAATGGCATCAGAGGTCGATTATACGATGCTGTACATCCAATATATGGTAGTGTATGAGAACACTATTCATACAATAAATGAACTATGCTTGGTGTGTCTCATATATGCATATGTTACTAACGAAATGACTTACTTATGATATCTCATTTTATTATGAAGGGTATCCAAAATATATGTATCTAAATTTTCCCACATCTATTAAACAAATAAATACACTAGTATTAACATAGATATGCTGAATCATAAACGTATGTCTCTAAATTTTGTGATTTATTTTAATGCTCTTCTAAACTAATTTTATCTTGATAGTCTTTACTTGGATGGTTCTATAACCCTGATCTATGTCAATTGTGAATGATAGCCATTTTTCCACGATAAAAAAAAAAAAAAAAACAAAACAACTTTACCTTCATAGTCTTTAGCAAATAGGTTTGACCTCTTTCGTTGTATTTAGGCAAGCAAGTTTTGGATTCTTTCAGGGACCTTTAGCATCAATGATCTAACTTCCGCCAAACTAAAATGATTTTGTTCTAAGCTGATTAATTGTTATACATATTAGCAAACACATGAATATAAAAATAGGCTATTGGATGGAATTAAATTATTAAAATTTATTTCCATAAATTAAGTTAAATTAAATTAAATTAAATTAAATTAAATTAAATTAAATTAAATTAAATTAAATTAAATTAAATTAAATTAAATTAAATTAAATTAAATTAAATTAAATTAAATTAAATTAAATTAAATTAAATTAAATTAAATTAAATTAAATTAAATTAAATTAAATTAAATTAAATTAAATTAAATTAAATTAAATTAAATTAAATTAAATTAAATTAAATTAAATTAAATTAAATTAAATTAAATTAAATTAAATTAAATTAAATTAAATTAAATTAAATTAAATTAATGAAATGAAATGAAATGAAATGAAATGAAATGAAATGAAATGAAATGAAATGAAATGAAATGAAATGAAATGATATGAAATGAAATGAAATGAAATGAAATGAAATGAAATGAAATGAAATGAAATGAAATGAAATGAAATGAAATGAAATGAAATGAAATGAAATGAAATGAAATGAAATGAAATGAAATGAAATGAAATGAAATGAAATGAAATGAAATGAAATGAAATGAAATGAAATGAAATGAAATGAAATGAAATGAAATGAAATGAAATGAAATGAAATGAAATGAAATGAAATGAAATGAAATGAAATGAAATGAAATGAAATGAAATGAAATGAAATGAAATGAAATGAAATGAAATGAAATGAAATGAAATGAAATGAAATGAAATGAAATGAAATGAAATGAAATGAAATGAAATGAAATGAAATGAAATGAAATGAAATGAAATGAAATGAAATGAAATGAAATGAAATGAAATGAAATGAAATGAAATGAAATGAAATGAAATGAAATGAAATGAAATGAAATGAAATGAAATGAAATGAAATGAAATGAAATGAAATGAAATGAAATGAAATGAAATGAAATGAAATGAAATGAAATGAAATGAAATGAAATGAAATGAAATGAAATGAAATGAAATGAAATGAAATGAAATGAAATGAAATGAAATGAAATGAAATGAAATGAAATGAAATGAAATGAAATGAAATGAAATGAAATGAAATGAAATGAAATGAAATGAAATGAAATGAAATGAAATGAAATGAAATGAAATGAAATGAAATGAAATGAAATGAAATGAAATGAAATGAAATGAAATGAAATGAAATGAAATGAAATGAAATGAAATGAAATGAAATGAAACGAAATGAAATGAAATGAAATGAAATGAAGTGAAATGAAATTCAATTCAATTCAATTCAATTCAATTAATTTAATTAATGAAATGAAATGAAATAAAGTAAAATAAAATAAAAATAAAAAAATAAAATAAAATAAATTAAAATAAAAATAAAAATAAAATAAAATAAAATAAAATAAAATAAAAACAAAGCAAAAACAAAACAAAACTAAATTTAATTTAAATTAATTAAACTTGATATAAATTTAAATAAATTAAATTAATAATATGATCAAAGACCTATTGTATTTAATCATATTTTATCTTGTTTTCTTATTATGACTATAAATCCCTTTGTATATGATAGTCTTTACACTGAAAAAACAGTGAACCCTTTTCCATAGCAAAATGAACTAAACTGTAGTAATATTGACCATGATTTAGCCCTTAAGATTTTTTTCAACTTGTCTAGTTTATAATTCTCTTAAATTTTAGTTCATCTATAACATTGTAGTTTAGTTCATTTCATTTTGTGGGAAACCCGATAATAAAAATTGGTTAACAGTCTCTTTAAAATGTCGACGATTAAACTATTTTTAAATCAATCATTCCACAGTACAGAGAAATTAAATAATTAAAGAAACAACAAACCGTTTTACTATTATGAAAATGTTCATACATTAAAATTAAACTTTCTTTAGGCAAAAGTACTTTATTATAAAAACTTATGATGAAAGTTCTTAATACAATGTTTTTTGTGAATAAAAATTATGACCACGTGGAAAAGAGAGTAGTTCATTTGAACCCGCTGTTTGGACATTTTGACTTATCCTTTTTTTATTCATCGTAGGTAATTTTTTCACATATCTTGTTGGAAAAAAATGGAAACAATAATGAAAATTGTTAAAAATTAACACCATGTAATGAAATATAATTTTAATTCTTCATTTTAGCTTGTAACTTACCATATTTGGGGGCATTTTATCGAATGGTGTAAGGAATCCAACTTTTCTTTGGAAAACGTATCTCATAAAATTGGTACCTGAAACAATTAGAGAAATAATGAAGTATTCTATATAAATTCATAAAACTGTGTTGTTATCGATGTGAAGGATATAATAAAAATAAATATTCTAGTTGAAAGAAAGCCAAAGTTTTAATATAAAACTTACCAATTCTCTATTAAATTGTACGCTGAGGGGAAATATAAAAAGTTGTCCAAAATTTATTTGGGCTACTCAGAAATTAAATATTTATTTTTTACATTAAATAAAATTATTAAATAGGTTTCCAAAAAATCTAATGAAAAAAAAATAATATTATGAATAAAAAAAACAAATATTCTGGTTAAAAGAAAGTTAAAGAATCCTTACCAATTCACTATTAAATTACAAGCAAAGGAGTACTAAAATTTTTTCAAATTTTTAAGGGGTTATTCTGAAATTAAATATTTGTTTTTTTACATTAAAATATTACATTGGTTTCCAAAAAAAAATTGATTAAAGAAATACTTAAATAAGGTATTAAAAACCTATAATTTTGATGATAAAAAGGTCATAAAAACGTAAATATTCTAGTTAAAAGAAAGCCAAATTTTTAAAGAAAACTTACCAATTCTCTATTTTCGAACCCATCTGGAGTTGCTCTGAAATTAAATATTGCTTTTACAACAAAGAAAAACATTAAACTGGTTTCCAAAAAAAAAAATAATAATAATTAACAAATAATAATATACATAAAAAATATTATTTTTAAAAGAAAGCCATATTAAAAAAACAATACTTACCCATTTATGGCTAAACTATACGCTGAGATATAACAAAAATTTTCCAAATTCATCTGGAATTGAATATTAATTTTTTACATTGAATAATAAAAATTCCAATACACTTTCAATTTCAACATATTTTCCTAAATATTCTTAATAACTTTTCTCGAAACTACCGATAAAATATCAATAACTTTCATTTAAAAGTTTTAATAAACAAACACCAATATATGTCTCAAAATTCCAAAATATTCCATGCCTTTATATTCCCTTGTTGCATATTAAAAGATGCAACAGCCCACGCCAACGCCAACTATACAAGTGAAGCATGCCAAACAAAACCAAGCAAAGCCAAAACATTCCTACAACAACAAAAACACATGTGCCTTTATTGAAAACAACACCTCATCCAGCCAATAAACCCAAAGACAATAAACTTGAGGAAGATAGGAAATTGGCTTGCGTCATACCAAATGTTGCATTTACCATTTTAGTTTCATACACGTTTGTAATTTTTTTATTTGTTTTTCGTTTTTATTTTTTAAATGAAAAACTTAATTTTCTTAATGAAACAATGTTAAATTTTAGGCAACAACAAAAAAATTACATTTTTCCGTTTAAGGAAATTTATTTCGTGCACTTAATTTCTTTTTATTTGCATTTTAATGCTATGTCAATACTTGTCGTATACGCGTTTGGTTCGAGTATGAAACTAACACGGTAAATGGTTTGATCTCCTCAGTAGCCAATTTCCTATCTTCCTAGAGTTTATTGTCTTTGAATAAACCATCCAAGAATAACAAACACACACACACAAACCACTAAATGAACCAAAATAAAAACAACCCCACGCTCATGTATACACAACAAAACTCAAGTAACATCATCTTTACATTAATCACATTCCACTATGCCGATAAAGATCTCTGTACTATGCATTACTTCATTGCATCTGCTGACAATTTACTCTGAGAATAATATTCGTAAAGGCACACCAGTTTATGAACGATGAAACGTTTAACTTAAAATTTGCAAAATTTTCATGAAATGTTATCTACCATTTTTGACGAAAATGTCTATAAATTTAATTACATGTGAATTAAAAATATTTCATTGGGTAATTTTTTACCAACAATTATTAACTATAGGAATTGTCAGTAAGAAATTGCTATCCACTTTCAAGTTCATTTTTCGTAAAAAAATATTTTCTCATACAAAAAAATCTTATAGTAAATTGCACTTATTATTTAGAAAATACTTTACATTTCACAAGTATTTTTATAGCATAACAAACGAATTTTTAACTACCAGTTAAGAAATTTTTTAAGGAAATTTCCATCGTATTTTGTAGGCCATGAACTAAACGATTGCTACTTAGAATTTGTAAAATTTCCTTTCTAGTAGTTAATTTTCGTTGAAGATACGAAAAATGAATTAAAATTCTGGAAAATTCTTGTAATAAATTATTGTAAAAATCTTCTTAAATTTACGAGACACTTTTTTTTTCTGTGTAGGGCATTATTGTTAGCAAAAACCCATATAAAGGGTGATTTGTTAAGAGCTTGATAACTTTAAAAAAAAAAAAAAACGCATAAAATTAGCCCGAATTTCTTCGGAAATGTTGTCTTCCAAAGCTGGAATAGTTGCTGGCTTATTTCTGTAGACTTTAGACTTGACGTAGCCCCACAAAAAATAGTCTAAAGGCGTCAAATCGCATGATCTTGGTGGCCAACTTACCGGTCCATTTCTTGAGATGAATTGTTCTCCGAAGTTTTCCCTCAAAATGGCCATAGAATCGCGAGCTGTGTGGCATGTAGCGCCATCTTGTTGAAACCACATGTCAACCAAGTTCAGTTCTTCCATTTTTGGCAACAAAAAGTTTGTTAGCATCGAACGATAGCGATCGCCATTCACCGTAACGTTGCGTCCAACAGCATCTTTGAAAAAATACGGTCCAATGATTCCACCAGCGTACAAACCACACCAAACAGTGCATTTTTCGGGATGCATGGGCAGTTCTTGAACGGCTTCTGGTTGCTCTTCACTCCAAATGCGGCAATTTTGCTTATTTACGTAGCCATTCAACCAGAAATGAGCCTCATCGCTGAACAAAATTTGTCGATAAAAAAGCGGATTTCTGCCAACTTTTCTAGGGCCCATTCACTGAAAATTCGACGTTGTGGCAGATCGTTCGTCTATTCATGATGAAATGTCAAAGCATACTGAGCATCTTTCTCTTTGACACCATGTCTGAAATCCCACGTGATCTGTCAAATACTAATGCATGAAAATCCTAACCTCAAAAGAATCACCCTTTATAATAACATCATATACAAAAAATAATTCTTATTTAAAAAAAATGTATGTACTTTGTATTTTTTTCTTAAAATTAATTAGGAAATTAACACTTGACGAAAATTTTGATGTTGGCCCAAGAAACGTGCAGAAAATCATTAATATCACTTAACCGGAATCAGCAACCTTAAATGACCATACCAGCAAGCCACCCATCCAGTCAATCAGTCCGTCAACCAACGCCGACGACCGCCTAATGGCTATACAATAAGGAAGACTCAGTAGAAGAAGAGAACAAGGTTTTCAAAATTTAAGTCTTTGTCATACTTTTCCTATTTCATGACCTTCGAAGTCAAAACGAGTTCTTACCTCTATTTCAATCTTCATTTAGGTGAAGATTTGTCGTTAGTTAGTTTTTTTTTTTTAATAGGAACTTTTGCCACCAGATTTAGCACAAAAGAATGTTTCTATACCACGATAGTTTCCTTGACATTTCATATGAGCAAGAATTGATTTAGTTCGTATGAATATTCAAAAATTATGCGAAAAGAAGGTCATTATTGCTGTTTTTATTTAGATGGGCTTTCAAGATGGGGTTCTATTTTGGGTGTAAGAATTTCAATAACGAAGAGGGACGATCTTTCGAACCTAGTGCTGAATATAAATCCGATCTTCTATAAATTCGATAACTTATTTCCAACATGGTCTATGTAGTTCGATATAGCTTTGAAGGTCGATTCCCTGGGGCTTCTAAAGGTGTGTCTGACAACCTGCATTACAGTTAGACCGACCTTGGTACCAAAAACTCTCCATTTATTTTCATCGTAAGGAACTGATAAATGTATTGAAATTTTCTCAGCAAAAGGTTATCGATTATCATACAATGGCAGTGTTCTTACCTTCTTGCTATCTTCAACCAATGAGACGGAAAAGTGGTCGCCTACAAGTTTGCTTTAATTTCTCCTCTCTCTCTCCCCCCTCCCAAACCTCATGAACATGAGGTTTATTGGCTTTGTTAATTACTATTCTCAGAAATGCGGAAATAATTGTCATATGACCTTGGGTAAAATTATATTTGCCGTCTGCTTGTATTTTTTTATTATTGTTGTTGTTTTTTCTATAAACTGTGTGCTCTAAGACCCGGCCCCTTTTTAAGAATTTTGTTGTTGTAGTTTTTTATTGTTATCGCACTCAAAACTTGTAATGCGTGAATGTTCTAAACCAAAACTATTACGCCATGTACACACAATTTCTTTATGATATCATTTTAAAATACTTATACAAGATATTATAAAAACAAGTTAGAATGGCTCAAGCATACCCTGCACTTAACAAAAAAAATGTTGACAAAAAATTTTCTATAAAAATAAAATTTTGCAAAAATTTTCTATAGAAATAAAATTTTGACAAAAATTTTCTATAGTAATAAAATTTTGATAAAAATTTTCTATAGAATTAAATTTTGAGAAAATTTTTTAATAAAAATAAAATTTTTCCAAAACTTTTTACTGAAATACAATTTTGATAAAATTTTCTATACATAGAAATGAAACTCGAACAATCTTTTATGTTTATAGAAAATTTTGTCAAAATTTTAATTCTATAGACAATTTTGTCAAAATTTTAATTCTCTAGTAAATTTTGTCAAAATTTTAATTCTATAGAAAATTTTGTCAAAATTTTAATTCTTTAAATAATTTTTGCAAAATTTTAATTCTACAGATAATTTTTGCAAAATTTTATTTCTATACAAAATTTGGTTCAAATTTCTTTTCTATAGAAAATTTTGTTCAAATTACATTTCTATATTCGTAGAAAATTTTGTCAAAATTTTATTCCTCTAGAAAAGTTTGTCAAACTGTTATTTCTATAGAAATTTTTGTCAAAATTTTATTTCTATAGAAAATTTTGTTAAAATTTTATTTCTATAAAAAAATTTGTCAAAATTTTACTGCTATAAAAAATTTTGTCAAAATTTTATTTCAATAAAAAATTTTGTCAAAATTTTATTTCAATAAAAAATTTTGTCAAAATTTTATTTCTATAGAAAGTTTTGTCAAAATTTTAATTCTATAGAAAATTTTGTCAAAATTTTAATTCTATAGATAATTTTTGCAAAATTTTTATTTCTATAGAAAATTTGGTTCAAATTACATTTCTATAGAAAATTTTGTCAAAATTGTATTTCTCTAGAAAAGTTTGTCAAAATTTTATTTCTATAAAAAAATTTTGTCAAAATTTTATTTCTATAAAAAATTTTGTCAAAATTTTATTTCTATAAAAAATTTTGTCAAAATTTTATTTCTATAGAAAATTTTGTCAAAATTTTAGCTCTATAGATAATTTTTGCAAAATTTTTATTTCTATAGGAAATTTGGTTCAAATTACATTTCTATAGAAAATTTTGTCAAAATTGTATTTCTCTCGAAAAGATTGTCAAACTGTTATTTCTATAGAAATTTTTTTCAAAATTTTATTTCTATAGAAAATTTTGTCAAAATTTTATTTTTATAGAAAATTTTATCAAAATTTTATTTCTATAGAAAAATTTTGTCAAAATTGTTTCGAATTTATTTCGGCAAAAGCCGGCTATCAATGTAAAACCTTTTTTCGGAGGGTTCAAGTGTGGTTTTTGTTGGGTTTAATAAACTGCCTGAATTTATTCTGATAATTGGTTGATAGTTTTGCTGCAAGTAGAGGATGCTGATGAGGAATGTGGTAATTCCGAAACGTGCGTCCATCCAACCATCTTGCAGTCTATAGGGCTTTGCCCAAATAAATTTGACAAACATTCTTTTCCTCTGTTGGTTAAGCTACTCTTGTAGTTTAGTCAATGTATGGTTTTAAGCTGAAATAAAAAACAAC